>NW_011344839.1:63721-152017 GCF_000735185.1 Notothenia coriiceps
GGGGGGGGGGGCAGCCAGAGTTTGAATCAGTCATGTAGTTGGCCGTCGCTGACAGGAAACACTGGTGAAAGCAGCAGAGCACAAAAGATAGTGCTTCTAACCACTCACCCATCTTCCAATTGAGCTGTCATGACAAATTCAACACAGCCACATCTGCGACCAAAAATATATATCAAAGTCAAAGATAGTTGCTGCAGGCACTAAATATTCCTGTACCCAATCAGGTAGAAAGAACAAATACATTATTAGTAAATATGATATCTATTAAGCCCACACTTTTTCTCATTTAAATGTTAGCCTACACACAATGTGCGTCTCCCTACTGTATGCCTTCACTTAAAATGTCATAAAAGAGGCATTAATGTCAACCCAGTGTGGGCTCACAGGGCAGAATGGGCTGATGCAAGTTGCAAATAATTGCAGATAACAGCATTTTAACTCAGAGCATTTAAAATCACAGCTCATTGCGAGGCCAACACCAGGTCTGATCTGAGTGCCTCTCCACTTTAATTCATGGGGATTATTGTTCATCATGACAGGGCAACCAAAGAAAAAATTCAAATCAAAGCACGCAGGAGCCAAACGAGCCGCTTCCCATCGCAGACTAATGAAATCCTCAAGCTCAGTTTGGATAACACAAATAGCAAAGGTTATACAAAGAACAAGGGGAGAAGAGGAAATGTGCATTAGTAAAGAAGTCTGTGCGTGGAGAAGATAAGTAATAGTGCTGTGCAAAAGCCAGGGAAATGGAGGTGGAAGAGGAACGGAGAGTACAGGGGCGAGTAAACAAGAAATAAGTGATGAAGAGGAGAGCAGTGGAGAAGATGAAAGGCGATGGAATGAGAGGAGGAAATATTGAGTGAAAGCAGACTCTGAACAATGAGTGGAAACCGTGTTTCAGTGAGTGAGTGTATGCCAGTGAGGCAAAGTGCCATTCAAGCACTGGATGTTGCCAGTACATTTTTTAAGGATGGCTTAGTAACTCTACTGAGCCTGAGGTGGAGAATGCATGAATACAGTGTGTACGTCTCAGGTCATAGTAAGAAAGAAAAAGTCAAATGTGGTTTGCAGCCTGTGTTTTTAAACACACAAAGAACCCAACAGGAAGCTTATTATCCATGTTGGGCAAACACCCGTCACCTTCTGCTCGCCAAAGCTGTCATATTCTAAGTAATAATTCCTTATGTTAAAAAGATGTTCAGATTATACTTCAAGAGTGAAACCCCCAAATCAAAAAGATATATTGTCCTTGATTATTTTGCAATGTATTATTTTAGTGTTGCAGATATTGATAAGAATGAAGACATGTCTAATGAAGACATGTCTACATGTCTTCATTCTCTCCAGTATAATAGAAATAGATTGTTGCTTTATCTGTAAAGCTCAAAGGGACAACAAACTACATTTGTAGAAATCTCAACAGCAATGTCTCTTTCACAAGGTGTGTAGATAATCTGGAATAACAAGGTCATGATTTCTGGAAAAAGACAGTGGTGTTGGGTTTTTGAGCTGCATTACCTGCATGTAGGTATCTTATATTGGACAGAATGCAGACAGACACAGCAAATAACACCTAAAGAATGTAGGCCAAAAAATAGAACTACAAACCAACATTTCTGGATGTGGGGAAAAATGTCCCCTTTAAGTTATACTATTGTTACGTTTTTGCTGATGCCTTTTTGATTGAACATAAACACTTACTTGCGATTTGTGACAGGGAAAATCGATGCACTCTTATTTACGCATTTCCTAGATTTTACTGAAGGGAAGAAACAGATTTTGTTCACAACTCAAGGCAATCAGACCAAATGGCCTGGCACTAAACACTGACTATGGCTGCCAGGAGCAACCGTTACTGTTCTGCTTCGCCAACAGTTAAAATGGTACCAACATTAAGATTTCATGTTGCAATTGTACCTGACAACGTGTTGGCCATTACAGAGACTTTGGCAACAATCAAATAAGATTTCTACAAAAGCTTCTTCTCAAGCTCTACATCTGAAATGAACATGTCTGAGTGGTGAAAGAGAGAATGAGCAGACGGAGAAATAAGGACATGAAAAATGTGAAGACCCGATGGATGTAGTCTTTCTTCAAGAGAAAATATGTGAGTTACTGGCCCCTGATGCCTGAAATGTTGTGTCTACTGTAGAAAATGTAAAGCGCATTAATGTCCCTTCTGTTTCCAAGGCTGTGCCGGTCATCAAGCAATGATATCGCTCTCAGTCAATAATCTAAAAATCAAAGCCTACACATGATATGCCAGATGTAGAACAGATTAAACTCTACATTAAATCTGTCTACTGTAAGTGTAAATACAGTATGTGTGTGCACGATGCACGATGTTAATCTGCATTTTTGGGTCATCTACTCTTGAACCCAAAATATATTTAAAATGTAGGTCAAATATACTTTAACCCGACAGCTCTTGGTCACTCGGTCAGTTTCTCCTCACTAAGAACAGATTATCAATCGTTAATTTGGTTTACTGATTTTCCATCAGCCTCTTTCTTTGAGTTCCTGCCTCCCTTTTAATATCCCTCTTCCCTCAAATTGGATACAAGCAGCTGGCGTGCATACGATCCTCTTTTCGCCTACACTTTTCCCAACGACTGTTTATCCTATGCCGTGGTAGTATAGCTGCAACTAAATCCATCCATATGGTGCACATAGTGAGCATCAGTGAAGGGGGCTGAAAGGCAGAGATACTCTAGAAAAAGGACATAAAACTCCAAATGGATGAACATCCCTCTCTGCTCTCCTTCTCTTGGGACAATGCCATCCTCAAAGACTGGTGTTAACCTTCAGTGCACTTATGACTGATAGTCACTGAAGTGCCAGTGAATATTAGGGCCCATCTGTTACCCAATGCTTAGAGCGAGAGTACAGATTACAATGACCATGTTCCAATCCCCTGGAATGGATAATGAATAAAGAATAGAGCCAAAATGGAACAGATATGAAGGACAAAAGTCACTCTTACAAGGAGGCTGATAGTCTGGACGAGTGAGAGGAGAGAAAGGAGGAAAGAAAGAGCTCAGGGAGAGCCGGTTTGGATAGCACACTATCAAAGGCTCGGGGGGGGAACTTTCTATAAAAGAGGGGGAGAATGGGGGCACGGATCCAGAGGTCAACAAAAGGTTGTTTCTTGGAACATTTCTTGGCTCCACTGCCCCTGCGAGATAACATTTTCTGGTGTGGCACCAGCAGCAGCTGCAGCGCTGTTCATGAGAGATGCACCCTGCAAACAAATGACTCTACATCTACTTTAAATGACAAAAAAAGGGACATTTCACAGCAAATATATGTCAAATGTAAAGGCCTTCATCGAAAGCAGGAGTCTGAAGGTGCATATCATATAGGGATGGGTGAAACTGAAAGAATAACATATGGTTTTGATTTACAACATCAAAACATTCCCTGTCCATGCTATGGCTGCAATTTCATTCTCTACCCATTTTGTTCTGAACAACCAGGATCATTTGGTCTATAAAATGACAGATTTGTTAAAATCATCAAAGTCATTTCCCAAATATCAGGGTGATTTTTTGAAATGTCTTGTATCAATTGACCAGAAATCCAAAACATTATACATAACTAGACAAACAACAGCATTTCAAAGCTATATTGACACATTTCTTTAAAATGAAGTTTGAAAAAATGGCAGAGGGAGTAAATCCCTTGCAACATATTGGACTTTTCCAAGGGCTCAACTAATCCATATCGAGTCAATAATCTTTTATCATCTCTAATAAAGCCTTAAAGACCAGAAAGGGAACCATGTAAGCTACATCAGTGCTCAGGTAGAGGACTTCTCGCTGGGCAATGTAGTGACTATATACATCAGGGGCCGTATTCACAAAGGATCTTAGGGCTAAAAGTAGCTCCTAACTGGCGAATTTAGGAGAAACTCCTAAACATAATGGGCGTGTCAGTCTTAAATTTAGGACTCCTAATTTTATTCACTAAGAGCAATTCACAAAGTATTTTAGGCCTAAAAGTAGCACCTAAGTGTAGGAGAGCTTAAAAGTCCTCGAGAGGACTCCTAACTCAGTAAGACCTATTCACAAAGAATCTGAAAATGGCTGCGAGACGAAATGTTTTGGAGACAATGGAAGACTGTGAATTGATCAAGAGATATAGGCTAAATCGTGAGGGTATCAAACTTGTTGTGGAATTAGTGCGGGATGCAATAACATCCCCGACTAACAGGAATAACCCGATTAGTCCGGAAATAAAATGTTTGGGAACACTACGATATTTAGCAACAGGGAAAATGCAACTTTGCAATGCCGACGATTTAGGAATATCGCAACCATCAGTCAGCCGTGCCATAAACCAAACCATCAACGCGCTCTCTAGACCACATATCATCCAACAGTTTATCCGGTTTCCTTTGGACAATCAACAACTACACAGGATCAAAGCCAACTTCATGGCAATTGCAGGTATGCCCGGTGTGGTCGGTGCTATTGACGGGACGCACATAAAAATAATTGCGCCATCAAAAGATGAGGACGTGTTCGTCAATAGAAAGAAAGTACATTCCATCAACACGCAGATTGTTTTCATTCATCATGATAGGGGGACTTGAACGGCGGTATGGGCTGTTATTGAAAGTGTTTAAGTGCTGGAAATATGCTCATTGGATAATAGTTTACGGGGTGCTTTTAATTGCCTCCTTGATTTAATGCAATTTACGTATTTTTATCGTTTGCTCTCTCTCTTTAACGTGCATATACAACCTCATTATCGTGGTCTGCACAAACTTGTCATCATGCGTGTATTCTGCTAACTGCACTGTCCATAACTATTTGATAGGAATACATTTCTAGCCTAGGCTATTTCCTTGTTTTTCGGTGATTTAGTGGGCTCGTTTGTTGGATGTTGCGGATGAGTTTCACCGAGACCGCCTACTCTGAACAACCAATCACCGTACTGACCGCTTCTAAACTCATGCACGAGAATCGACGTAATCCATAGCAACGGCGCGTCACTCTTAGTGATTTATCCTTAGTATGAGTAGGTCTCAGCGGCTTTGTGAATAACCTTTAAGAAAAAACTCCTACGTAAAATGTTTTAGCGCGAGTTAGGAGCACTCCTAGCGGTAAGATAAAATGCTTTGTGAATACGGCCCCAGAACTGCTAAACCCACACATTCTATAAATCAGACACACATTTACGCGTTTGAAATGTTGCCTAATCACACTTGGGCTTGTTGGTCTTTGAGTTTGGAAGTAGACTTGATGGGTTAAATGATCCACAAGAAATGCTGTAGAGCTTACTTTAACAGTCACTTGTAAGCACATTGGCAACACGGCTGCTTGTTAAGCTTTCTCCAGATCAAAACATTTGTCAGTAGCCAGTGAGGGAGAGGCGAATGCTGGAGATGCAGCTGTTGAATACTAAATAGAAACCATTTGATCCAACAAAACCTAAATCTGCACAGTCTATAAGCCTATTAGTGGTATGGCTGAAAGGTTTTAATCACTGTCCTTTGTCTATAGGGTCCATTACCCAGAGACTGCATTATAGTTCCTGGCTACTCTTGAGAGGTCAGGGGTCAAAACACTCTTACAATGATGCACAGTGCTTTATTGACTAACTAAAGAGGCGGCAAGTGCTTTTATTGGTGTGAACAAGAATGAGTTAGTAACTACATCGCCATGTGTGAGTGGAAGAACAAATGTGTTCCTGCCACCAGCCTCTAATGTACAGGAATATATATTTTCATTATGTTTATGAACAATTACACTCTAGTGGACATACCTGTCCGTTCCATTGTGCATTGCACTTTAAACGAAAATAACAGAGTGTCTAACATTGGGCTTGTGCGTAAGCGGTAATTGCAGCAGGAATAAATATCCTCCGTTTTTCTTTATCTTTCATGGACAGAGTGGCGCTGAGTCTGCTGGGAGAATAAGCATAATGAGAGGAAAGTAAATGAGCGACGCTTCACGGTTTGACAAAATGGCTGCCATCTGAGGCAAATTGTAGAGGTGTGTTAATTGTGCGGCAGTGGATTGACAAGTGTGGAGAGGTATTGTGTGTCAGTGCTCACATTTGAAAACCTGCAGGCATTTAATGTGATACTAGCCTCCATTTATAAAAGGAGATCCATACATGACAAACTGAGATGGAAACGACCGGGCGGATACATGCTATAGGACTGCTAGAGAGCCATAGGCGGGATATGGACACTTTTAACATGAAATAATACACAAGGGGCCCATTTGCCGATGACAATAATAAACATTTAGTGCGCTGTTAAAAAATGTATCACATCCTACCATTAGTTTGATTGGTGGCATTGTCTATTTAGAACAGCGCTGACACAAATATTGATCCATACTCTGCATTTTGACAGCACTGAGTAACATGAAGTAGGTTGAGGATAATAATAAGTCATATTTTGAAAGAGAGATGAGATTTTCTGTTTGACATATGCACACAACAGTGAGAGTAGAGCTGGGGAATCAATAGAAAATGTACAGAAACTGACATTCCTGTATGGATCCCTAACTGTTCAATAAAAGCAATATTTCACACAGGCAGTTCATGCACATAAGAGTAGGGATGGCTTAACTCTTGTTATTAAATAGAGCTTGAACGCATAATAATGGTATATGATTGAACCTGTGATATTTAGCAAATCAGGAACAGTATGTGCCGTTGACAGATAACGTAAACTAACTATTACAACACAGATTGTTCACAATGTGGCAATATCAGAGAGAAAAAAAGGTGCATCCGTTCAGGTTTATAAGCACTTTTGAATGTTTTTTCCTCTTCGCCATGGATCGGGTGAAAAAACAACTACAACATGATACAGTGTTTTGTCATGGTGCATGAACAACTGTTCAGTAGCTAAGAAAGAATACGATTTGGACTTGTTTCTAGATTAAAGTAACACAGTTCAATCTTACAATTATTATAAAGAACTATCAGTGTCGGTCAGCATGTGGATCCACTGAACACAGAAAGCCAAATCTGCACTGTAACCACAGTCATTTGGTGATATAATTAACCACGACTGCTTAGTCTACAGCCCCAGTGAGACCCTAACTGTCATTTACTTGGAAATAGAGAGTCATTGGTTGTCTAAAAGTGAAAACAAGCAATCGACTCGGAGAGAATCAGCTCAAGAAGCCTCCAATTTATATGTATGTCTTCAATAGATCTATTGAAATTGCTTCATTTACCACGAACGCCTCCCAATCGCCCGCTTTTCATTCCTCCATCTCATCACTTACCATCTTCTTCAGGTGCTTCTCCTTGCGGACGTCCACCATGACCATGCCCTCCTTGACCAGGCCCAGGCCCACATCGTCCTTAGTGTCTCCGAACTGTATGGTGACATGCGGGCAGCTGGCACCCGAGTACTCCACGTTCATCAGGCACTGGCTGTTCTGGATGTCCCGCACAACGCAGTCCACCACGTCCGCACGGACATCCTCCTGAGGAAGCAGGGGGTGATAGAAGAGGGGGTAAGGAAGAAAGAGGAGGTGAGGGAAGCACAGGAGTGGGGTTTAAAGAAGGAGGACAAAAGAAGAAAATAGAAGGAGAAAGGGAGGGAGAAAGGGATGATTACTATGTTTTCATATGCATACAAACACACAAGTGCATTCAATGCAGAAGCTGATAAAACCTCTTATGAATGCATGAGCCTCACTGTGGAACAGGATTTCTGTTGGGGGGAAACAAACTTTTAAGAAAGTGGGAGAAAGCCTTTACATGTTCACTTGGTTGCGTTGTCGGGAAGAACACATTGGCGAACATCATTCTCAGGTCGATTACAATTACATGATCACTCACAAAGTCAGTCACGTAGCACGGCAATTATCCAATCAACTATCTCGAGAGATTTGAGTTTGGCTGAACTGTATAATGCTCTGACTCTCACCCTCCCTCACCCTCCTCCTTTCTTCAGTTAGTTACCTTGCTCTCTCTTCTTCCTAACCTTCTAGAAAGTGAAAGGCCAGCCTTTGATTGAACACATGGTGGAGAAGGAGGTGGAAGAGCTGAAATGCAATCCTGACCCCACGTCCTCCAGCAGTCTGGGCGGAAAAGCAAGAAAAACAAGGGAGCTGCATTTTCAGAGGCAGGATGACACTTAAAAACAAAAATCAGTCCCTGGCCATCATCCATCCCTCCCCTACACCATCCATCTCTTCGCTTCCCTTCTTTCTCGCCCCGGTCTTGTCTCCATGGCAACCCCCTTCGAGCTAGCCGCCCTTGGGTATATGTGTGTCTTGTGTGTGTGTGTTTGTGTGAGCGTGTGTGGGCAGGGAAGCTTGTTCAAGGCACAAAACTAAGGGCCTTTTTTGTCCCCGCTCTCCCCCCGGTCAACTTGTCACAGGCGCTGCAGGGGAGCTCGGGGCGGGAGAGATGCAGTGTGTGATAGAGGGAGAGATAGAGAGCAGACACAGGGTGAGAGATAAGAAGCAGACGCGGGGAGACAGTGTAACAGAACAAGAATCCTTTGACGCTCATGAGGCGCTGATACAAAATTAATGAGAGCCTTCTAGTGACCCTCTGTTGTCCGCCATATGTGCAGTTACAGCACTCCAATGTGTTAAATCAGGTCAACATATTTGCATTTTACCAACTGTTATTCAATGTAATTGGAAGTGCAGTTAGGTATTGCTTCCTTTTTTTAATGAAGCCAATACAGTTACTCAATTTCAGCCAACAAATATGTGTATATATTGTTTTGTAGGAAATCAGTCATTAACTGGGAAATGAAGCCTATTGATCAAATATCAATACGCACTAACTTTTATTCATGTATTTTATACCGGTGTTATTCTATATTAGCTTGTTTTATGTTTATTTTATTCTCTTTGCTTTTTAATAACTGTTTTTAAATGCTTTTTTTAAGAATTAAGTGTAGAACTTTTGAGTATGAGAAAACTTTGCCATACGACACATTCATGAAGTCATGCTTCACAAATATATATAAAATATAGCTCATCCAATATCAATAAGTTGAATTATTTACATGGAAATGGCTGGGTAGATCTGTAGTTTCAAACTTTGCATTCTCTAGTTATCTTTCCTTTTCCCAGAAAATCTTGATATGTGGATTATTTGCACGACAAAAAAAAGGAAGAGGAAAGTAATATGGCGGTGACTAAGTCATGCTAATGAGTTAGCTAATGAGCTAATGAGACGCATTACTTATAACAACCTTTTAACTTCCAGTTGTTTAAAGCCGACTATTGTGTGGCTGGACCTTTTGAGCGTGGTACTTTTAAGAATTTATTTTGTTGTTCATCTTTTTTTACAAGTGCACTCTTGGCATAAACTACTTTCTTTAATTAGCTGACCGGGGACAATAAAGAGGTGGCAGTCAGTCCTGAGTGCAGGCAGCTGAGACTTCACATCCCTAATAAAAATGGAGTAATAGTTTTAAAAATGTGGTAGCAGTGGCTCAGATAGAGGTAACTGCCACAGTCAGGTGTCATGGAGATGATGTGTGCTCTGTGCTTTGTCAAGTTACTGGCACACCTTTCAGGTTTTTTTCCTCCAAAACAACAAAACATTGACAGAGGCACCTGCCGTTTCTTTAAAAGATATTATGAAATTTCACTAGAAAACAGCAGCATCATTTTGTTCTAGTGGCAGGATTGTGGAGGAAGATGATTCAAAGAAGCCATTGTGAAGACAGACATTTTGTGAAGGGCATCAGGTGTCAGGTTGTGGCACAAAGACAGCAACATTCTCTATGTGCAGCAGCAAAAGGCGAAGCACAAGTGGGGCACCGTGCTGTCAGCGCGAGTGACACATTAAAAAGCTTCAGATAAAACACACGGCAAACACATCAAAAGGAAAACCAAGAGCAAAGAGAAACAACAGGAAAAAGATTAGACAGATGCAGAGTGACAGAGAAAGAGTGAGCAGGAAAGGTGGAAGGTGCATGTCAACCCCTAACACATGGGAAAGCTTCAGAGTGTGTGTGTGTGTGTGTCTGGGGGCTGTATAGTGTAGGTGGTGCCTTTGTTCCCTGGGCTGGACCAACAGATGGGCCACTTCATCCTTCAGGAGACACTGACTCCTGAGACAGGTGACAGCATGCATGCAGGCCACACACACACACACACACACACACACACACACACACACACACACACCACACACACAACACACAATCACACATATATACTAGTATACACACACACACACACACACACACACACACACACACACACACACACACACACACACACACACACACACACACACACACACACACACCCTGGAGACTTATCCTAACCTTAACCCTAACCAAGTCTGAACCGTAAAATTAGTGATTACAATTTTTATCTTTAAAAATGCAATGAGAATATTTTATTAAGTTGTTTGTCCTTACAGCTCAGGGAAAATAAATAAATAAAACAAATACAAAACAGGCTCATATTTACGACAACAGCCTCTAAACTACCCGTAAAGTTGAATTGACGTCTCTCTAAACACTAGTAACACTATAACCTTCATAAAGGTAGGATTTATTGCACGACTGCTGTATTAGATTGCATTACCTTTAGATAGATGTACATGATAAAATGGAAACTGAGTGTCGATAAATAATCCAAATCAGCAGCAAGCGTGTACATTGTGAAAACGACTCTTTAATTCTAGGAACAAACATCCTAATGCTTATCTAGGCTAGGTAGAACACATACTCTTTAAAGTAACACACATGCACGCACACACACAAACACACAACCAATTTAAGACAGGGCTTAGTACTGTGCCAATCAGGCATGTCCCTAAAAAACACATCAACAGTTTGTATCTGTGCAAACTATTCATGCTGCCGGCTCAGGAGGCTTCCAATGAGTTGACCCTCTGACACACAGTCACTCACACACACAGAGACAAGCACACACACCGGAGGTTGAGTCAACACACTTGTGTAAACAAGAAGATTAAGGATGCAAAAAAATAGGAACTGCTGTTGGGCTATCAGATGGACATGTATATGCATAAACACTTCCCCATGAAGTACCTAGATTGTTTGTATGCATCTATAGGATGGCAGGCAGGCTGGGTTATTGAAGAAATATTGTATACTGTACCTTATCAAATTGTCCATGAAACGTTAATGTCTCTCTGCTACTATGTTAATTACTCTATAATTGTTTGCAACAAAGTAAATCAATGGCTCAGTGTTGGTCCTCGCTCCGACTGCTTGTACTCCATGCATTATGTATGAGCATAATTTTCTTGCTCGGAATGAAAACTGGTCCCTGTCTGTCAGTTACAGACTTATCACCTCGTGCGATAAGTCAAACTCAAACAGACAATGTGTCTCGCCAGAAAAGTCAACTTTCAAATGCTAGCGGAAAATGAGACTGAAGACGTTGATATCTCGAAAAGTTAATTCTGAGGCCTTCAGCCGCGACACATATCTCTACTCGGCACTTGACTTACGTCCAACGGGACCTGGATGTAGGCGAGGGCGTGCTCGGTGGCCTGTGCGGGCAGGGTCCGGGTGCTGAAGGCGGGGGGGATGGCAGCCAGACGAGTGGATGACACAACTTCTCTCTGCGGGGGGAAAGAGAACACACTCAGTAAAGACATTCAGGGTGTTTATCTGTGCTATGATACGTTGACACAGCAGCATTTGTTTTTCTGTGTTATCAAGACCAAATATTGAAGCTGTAATTGAATTCTTGTTTTAAAAAGGTAAAAAAGATTGACTCTTGGTTTATGTCTGAGGTTTTGAGATAGTAAAGTTAAGCTCCAACAGTTGGAGTGTATGTCTGTGATGATGACTTTGTCTAAGCAAACATGACAGAGACATCCATCTCTCCTGCTGCGACGGCAGCAAAGCAAGCCAACAGAGATGTCAAGGTCTGTTCAGTTTGGATACAAATAAGAAAAACAAATACTTCTGGATGAAAATTCACATTCTGATTTCTTTACATTACAGAGTGCATCTCACAAATCAAGTGCCTCTGCAAGTGAAGGGCATCTTCAAATCAAACACAGCACACACTCGGGCTGTAAATCCATCCTGCACTCCGTCATGTTTCTATTTTACCTCGGTTCTGAATCTATTCTGACATCTTTGTGTCACTTTAACAATGATGGTTTACAACTGTGATAGAAGGACATATGCCATCTTGTAGCTTAAGGGCTTCATGCTTGTATGTCACCTTAACAATTATTTCACAGCTGTTTCTGCAGCATTATGAAGCCCCTTCACTAAGCTCCATCTGCTCTGTAGATCAGCTACAAGCTAAGAGTAAAGACCACAATGGATGTCAAGTTGCCAGTCAGACTTTGACAGATCATAAAACACACTTAAAGCAGTAAAACATAAAAAGAGAGCTACTACTTGCAAGTGTGCATTTGAATACAATGATGCTTGATATTCATTCAATAACTACAAACTTACAAATACACTTTTTTTAAAGTGTTCCTGAGAGACAATAACCCAGGTTTAATTATGCAATGATAACAGGAATCACATTTTATGAAATCATTATCTTTCCACGCCTTTAACAATCATATTTAAAATAAAGATTGGATGTACAGTACAATAATCAACATGAGCTCTTGTCTCTGTATTCATGCTGACACGCCTACCAACATTTTCACCTTTACTGCTAAATGCAAGTTTGTACATTGCTATATATCAAAAAAAAATAATAATTACAACATTTCCCTGATATGAAGCATAAAAAACATCCTGTCAGATGTGAGCCATGTGAGCACCACCGCAAGCTTCCTGAAGGGAGAACATGCAGGTGGTAAGTCAGACACATGCAGCCATTAGAATGGGGAGTTAATTTAATGACCCCCCATATATTAGGTTAATGTGTTCATTGGACTGTAGAGTCTAGACAGAGAAGGCCTTGGATGTTTATCATGGAATAAGATTGATCAAGGCCATATTTGAGTTTGACAGCACTGTAAATGCTGGCCTTAAAAATAAAAGGCAGAAGTGCTGTTTGTTAATGATCACGACATAATTCAGGGAATGACCTATAGCCGAGATGGGTGGCAATATCACCAACTAATAGCTCGTGACACAGAGGCATGAAATCAAGGCCGGAGTGACTCAACCTTTAATGATGTAAAACCACGGAGAAGGAGGTGGATATCAGCGGCGGTTTTTTTTTTTCCGGTGCGCCAGGTCGGCCTCGGAGAATCACACTTTCAGCAACATGCCAGGACACATCGCGTCTGCCAGCCAAACCTGGAGCTGTCCCCCGCTCTAAGGTCAGTCACACACTGTGCCGCTCCACTGCCCCGTGGGACATCTCTTCGCAGGCCGGGGGTTGGCTGAGTGAGCCACTTGGTGATGCAAGCATGTGTACGCACGTCGGCAGAAACGCACGCGAAAACGCACTCACGAGGATGCAATGCCTTCGTCATCACAGAAAATGAATAAAATGACTAGAGAGCGGGGGATTTCTGCTTTTGTCATTGTTATGAAAAGAAGGAATAAAAAGGAAACGCTCTTCGTTCATAACCAATGAAGGGAATACACAAACAAGTCTGCATCATGTTTGTCCTAAAAACTCCAACTGAGAGGATACATAAAGGCTGTTAAGCAAACAACTGGTGTTTGAATAGATGAAAGAACGAGAGAATAAATCCCTCTTTGGATGCGAGAGCGCCTCTGGCTGTGGGTTTGGCCGTTTCTAAACATTGTGATTTGTTTGGAGTCACAAACAACAGAACTATGCTTTAATGATGAGTATGCAACAGGCAACACTTTTAGCACAGTTCAATTTGTGGTCACGGTTACTCACGTTGCCGTAGTCAATGTAGAAGACATGAACCTTTGCCGGTGACTCAACTTTCTCCACTCTGGCTCTGTACCTGCAGCAGAAATAGAATAATTGAGAGAGAGAGAGGCAGACAGAAAGGGGGGGAGAGAGAGAGAGAGAGAGAGAGAGAGAGAGAGAGAGAACAGAGGGAAAGGGAGATGAAGACAGAGGGCACAAGAGGAAAAGGAGATGAGTAAATGATTCCGTGCTTATTTCCCTGGGGAGAAGGTGTTACAGGACCTGTCTGTTGTGATCGGGTCGGAGGAGCGGGAGAGGAAGATCCGGCCGGGGGAGTGAGCGGGGACAGAGGGGATCTATCAGCACGGGGCAGGGCTGGGAAAAGAGGCCTCTTTGCAATAAAGGACAGACATCTAGACCCATTTTGCCTTGTAGCAAATAACTTCAGTGCATTAGTGATAACCACAAAAGCCCAACATGTTCACTTCGTAAGGTTGGATTTTTTCCAGCACATTCGATAGGCTGAATGTAATGAAAATAAACTGGATTTCCAGATCAGTGACAAATAAAAGAAAGTCTCTGTGTGAGAGCTAAACCATACTCATGAATTCATATACGAGCTAAAAAAAAGGGTATGTGTTCCTATAGTTCAGGAAGTGTTTCTTTATCTGACCATTACTTGACATGGGCGAGAGAGGGGACGACAAAATGGCCGAGAAGCAATAATGGCAAATAATTACGGCCATATGGGCAGAATGTAAAAGACGAGAGAACAAATTAAAGCTAATCAGAGATTTACAAGAGTAATAAAGAACCGCACAGAGAGGAAGAGAAAGAGACAGTGTTTTAGTGACTGATGAACAGAGGTTTTCCTTTTCTATTTACTCCGACTCTGGTGTTCTAAGAAGATTTAAAAGGCGACGAGTTTCTAATTAGGCCCCTAATGAAACAAGCCCACATTCCACATGCATCACAGAATACAAAGCTACGAACTGAGAACAATGTGAATATGAACATAATGAGCTTGCTCTACAAAAGTGGATGTTTACTACTGGGTGCGGGATTACTGTAACAGGAATACAATTGTTTTTATACAAAACATACTGAAGAACCTGAAGGTTAATATACGTTGATGTGCACCGGTGGCTTGGACAGCGGTATAACATAATATGTATTTTCCCCCCGTTAAAATCTGACAAGGAAGATAAGAGGGAAGAATGTAGGAGGGAAAGGAGAGCCCCTGTGTGGAGGGAACATTTGGTTTTTAATCAGTTCTGTGATCTTTTTTTTGCAGTCACCTTCTTGACACAGACTCTCTCTCTCCCTCCCTCGATCACTGTGACTTTTATCTGTCCCCATGACCATCTGTAAACTTCCAACATCCGGTGAGGAGATGATGAGGAGGTGTGCGCTGTGTGTGTGTGTGTGTGTGTGTGTAACTGTCAAGCCACTGCTGAAAGGCCAAAGCAGAGACAGAGAGCTAATTACCACCTGTAGCTGTCTGCAGCAAACGCATCACAGAAAGAGACAAGGTAAAACGAAACGTCGGGTGTTCTTGAGGGGAGAAACACGATTATACATATATGTCTCAAGGAAATGTAGCTAATCAAACTGTAAAGTGTCTCACTTGTGGACTTTGTTTCTGTTCAACAGCAATTACTGGCTTGCAAAATAACTTACTTATAACTCATTATTTATTTTTGAGTAACTAGCCCAACACTGGTTGCCATGAGAGCAGCTGCTTGATATGTTCAGGATTCAGTAAAGAGCCTCTTGCTGAAGGGCTGAAGTCTTACTAAGCTCTTAAATATGATCACGCATAATGAAATGTTTGCTTACCACTCGTCATCAGCAAACTTGGCTATGCAGTAATCCCCCCGGCGCGGGGCGTAGGACCCCTCCACAGGCGGCTGGGCGGCAATCTCCGCTCTCATGGTCTCCATCAGACTCTCCAACTGGCTCCCTGAGAAACACACAGACACACTTAGACTAACAGCTTTTGTTTATTTCTTTAAGTTGCATTTCATTACATCACTATTGGCTGTTTTCATTTTACTTTGAAAAGTTTACAGTTTTGCCTCTATTAGCAGTGTACGCCCATAGAGAAGAAGTTACATATTTTAAGCTGTGTTTGTGTAGAATTGGTCTTAAATGTCGTTTTGTAAGCAACAGAGGGGTCAGATTCAGAATTCCTTTACTATTCCCACAGCGGGGAAATTAAAAGAGATACAGCAATTGTGGCAGAGCAAGTAAAAAAAAAAAGGCCAGACAATAATAAAGACTTAGCTAACTTGTTAAATATAGAGGAAGCACACATTAGTAGTGGAATCAAATTAAAGACAATAAGTACACATCCATGGCTAAAAATGAGTAGCTGCGCTGCAATTACTGGGAGTGCTTCTAGTTAGCATTGTTCTGAATTTACTTTATTGCCTGCTCCAGCATGGTTTATAATAAAACACCTGGTTTCAGTTGAACAACATCACTGCTTTGGGTAAATTAACTTTCATATAAACAATCAAAGAACACAATTACACACAGCTCTTCAGGCACACAAACATAAAATGCTTATAAAGTGTTACCTCGGGATAAGAAGAAAAGACAATGACATTTAAGGATGATATACTTTAGCTCTAATTGTTTGTCACAATCAACTTCAAACCCAAATAAACCCAAACTGACCTTTACAGACTGAGACCAAACAGACATGCTGTAAGCCATTTAGCACCATGCAGCTAATGCTTTTGACCCTGCTGGAGTATTACAGCTTTGACTAACAGGATCCAGCATAAAATGGGCCTGTATTATATCATGCACGGCAGACACATTATGGTGGCTTCAAGGTGAGATTGTGGCTGTCGATATGGTGGAGGTTGGAGAAATCAGATAGAGAGTCAGTGCTCCATGGAGTCAATGACTGCGGTAAGTGGCAGCTCGATTTGTACCCATCAGTTACAATCAGGGAGATGATTGTGGCGCCACTAAGTATGTTACTTCCCAACGTTTGTGTCATATGTATGGTATACTTGTTTGTGTATGGCACAGTATGTTTATGAACAGATATTTGAAGTCGCTGTGGATGAGTGTATGAAATGTGCGGAAGAAATGACTGCAGCTAGTTTAGCAAAGTGCTCCACATGAAATGTTATGTTTTATTTTTAGAGGCCATTTTCACTGATCTACCACCTGGAGGAGGTTGTTTGGGAAGCCAGGGTTGTCAGTGATAGAGCATGTCTAACCAGACTCAATTATACATTGGGAGGGTAGAGTATAGGCTCAAATAAAATCTTATCAAACATATCTATAAAAACGTACAGTCAACCTGAAAGGAAACCCAGTTTCTTGGCCATGTACACAGCACTGGTTCCTAAAGGGTTGTTAAATATGAAATATATTATTTTATTTCTTTTGTGATGTAAAATCACATTAAAGACGTTTTTCCTGAGTAACGAGAGGGACCTTTACTCCAAACATTGAAGAAATTGACCACTTTCTATTGAAAAATATATATATTTATATGTGACTGTGAATGAGAAGATTTGCATATTAAGTCAGGAATGTAAGAAATGAATACACTTCCTGGTTCTCTCCCATGTTATCTGATAAATGTCAGCTACATATAAAAGATGACCCCAATATAAAAATGCCACTAAGATGAATATGTCGGTTTTCTCAGCTGAACAGCAGATTTGTTACATTTGAAAAAAGCAGGGAAACACTGTGCTCTCACACACAGTCTGTCCTCTCACTGTGCCATCAGTCCAAATGCTATGAACAAAAAACAACAACATTTCAAGCTGCAGCTTCATGTATCACTAATACACTTGAAATATGCCAGCCTTGGATAAAAACAAGACGGAAAACAAATCGAATCGCTGACCATCTGTACGTAAACCTGGGTTTAAAGTAACCAAGTTAATGCTGCTCATGTGAACTCATTCTCCTGTCTTAACGCGTTTTTTCCCACTAACCTGCTTTCTTTACATAAATGCAGTCAGTGTGTGTACAATGTGCATGTTCTGCTTACTATGCATATTGCTGTACCACCAAACAAACAGCTTGGAGGCAGGCAGTGTAGCATGCACATCTTAATGCACACCATTCTTTACTTCTGAAGTGAGTTATCATTAACACCTCAAATTATTTCTGCTGTTGGGAAAAAAGAGAAAAGAGAAATAATGATGCTGGTTATGTGAGCTGAGGTAGCGGAGCAGCTGCCAACCAGCAGACAGGAAACCTTCATTAGCATGTCAAACATAAAGGAAAAACACCAGCGAGGGGTACGAAGGGATTTGGAGTGTGAAGGAAAAGCTGGGAGCTCGGTTTGATTGTGAAAGGGGTCAGGGCAGAGGAGGGGTGGGGTGTCCAAACACCTTATTGGCCACCCACTGCTACACCAACTGCTGATGAATGCAGTGAGGGGAATAGGAGCATAAATACACACACATAACAAACAGACACATCCTCAGCGTTTTGGAGAGAAAGCAGTTTTTGGAAAACACATCAGATGAATTGCTTCCCAAACCATCTTGCCTCATACACACCATCCCAAACACACACAGAGGTGGTGTTGTTACGTCAGTATGCTCCATATTCAGCGGCTTGTCCTTGCTGGAGTGGCATTGGGCTACAGCCGTCACATCCAGCCACCTCCTTGATTTATTAATCTAATTAAAAAAAGTTAGTGTGTGCCTTCCTTCCATCTCAGAGTGCACTGGCGTGAATTTATGTGTGTATATTTACACACCGACTTATTTATTTCTTTCTGTTCCTGGGCCATGTTCCACTTCAGGCCCGGAGAGGACCGAATAAATGACACATGAGCTGTAAGAGCGTTCTACCTGCTAAATATATGCACTCACATGAAGCCTTAATGGATGGAGCCTCTTAGCCCAACCTGATTACAAATGTTCCGTTTGTGTAAATGGTACAGCAGCAGAGTCGAACAACAGTATGGAAGTTTGGCTATAATATGTGATGCGTATTAATGGTGGAATTTAAGCGTGAACAGTGACCTGATTACTGGGGAAGATCTGATACGAATCTCTGCTTTTCAGAAGTTTGACAGCCAATTCCTTGCAGTAGGATCAGATGGTCTGCTCGAATACTCGAGCTTTGAATTGAACTTACAACGCAGTCATGCTTCTTACTCCTACTAGCACCATGGCAAAGTGCTGTAACAGAAAGTGACGTTTTTCTGACGCTCAGATGTCTGGCTTTGAACCATTTGATGAAAATCTGATGGATGTCTACCCCTAGAGTCTAGACTGCGACTCAGGCCTATTGATTTTTACTGAAAGATATACAGGTTTTTAGAACGGTATGTTCCCAAGCACCTCAAATGTGTTACATGTCCTACTGCAAGGGAACACTGACATGTTCTGATGTAACATCTTTGATGAATATGTTTAACCCAAATACATATCTTTGGTACTGATGTTTTTTATTAAGTCTAATACCTTCATTTTAACTGGGTTTATTGCAGCATTTGTAGCAAAAGTGTGTTTTGTTCCTTCTTTCCCATGTCTTGCTGCCGACTGATCAAACAATTTGGAATGTTTTATAGGTTTACTTTGTGGGCTGGATATACCCATGGGACTATCTCTTTCTATATATATATTGGGGTTAGGAATTCAAAGGGCACTGACAGTACAGTGTTATGGATCACCAAGTTTAACAAGATGATTTACGATCTGCTGTGACCCCTACATTCACTCCAATTGCTTCCAAGTCAAGTCCAGTCACACTTGAACAATAAATCCATGTCCATCCTCTGACTGAAAAAATGAAAATATGTCTCCTGATGTCATTCTGCGCAGTTTCTTTTTTTACATTTGGCTGATTAAGTTGACAAATCAAGCCATCAACTCCTGATGCTTATAGTGCGGGACTCTGAAGGATCATTAATATGAGGAGCTAAATATAGTCATCGCATCACACTGTCCCTTTAGCACTTCCTCGTCTCAGGCAGTGTCCTAGGAGCAGTAAACTTTTAATTCATACACCTTTCTTCCCCGTGCGCTGCCGAGCAATTTATAATGTACATGTCCACGTTTGCAGGAAGTGTTTGATTTAGTATGCAGTGTGCCTCATGCATTACCATTATTCTCTGTTGGGATTTACACATGCAATTTGCTGTGCAAGTTTCTTGGACAAAAGGTGTACCGACTTTGGGGTTATCAATTCATCCCGAACACTTCCACGTGTGCAGGTTTAAGGAATGCTGAGTGTATTTCCTGCAGAGCCGTGGTTGGAGAATGTGTAAGTATGACATCATATTCAGGAAAAGCAGGCAATCACATGTTAATCAGTATGACTGCAATCATGTAAAGAGTCTGCAATGAGCTTTTCATGCTGCAGGCCATCACAGAGAGAACATCTAGGCCCTCGGGGGTCAATTGAGCAGGCTCTTATGCATCCTTGTGAAATTCAGAATGAATACTAGCAATCACATTAGGAAGGAAGAGCGGCAGCGAGGACACTCTGCATTACAGAGGAAGACTCCTTTTTAACGTTGGCATACGGACAACTCAATATCTGCCTGCAGAAGGGGTAAAGCATGTTGAGCGTGAATGCTCATTTTGTGCCCAAGGGAGAGCCAAAAAACAGCCAAACCACTGACTGCGCCTGATGCGGGCCAATTTCTCTCCGTCTTCATCTCTTTATTCCTCTGTTGTTTTTCCTCCCTGGTTCTGTAATTTGTTTATACACCATTATGGCTGCAGCTGTTTGTAAATCATATATAATTACATTGTGAATGCCCAGTGCAGAGTGAGGGAGCGATTAGGCTCAAAAACGAGGAAACAATGGAGAAGGAATGGAGAGAGAGGTTAAGAGACACTTCCAACAGTTTTACAGGTTGGCCATGATCGTATTTGATTATATTGTGACACACGGTGCCTGAGCAGAAATAAGGGGGGGAACAGAAATACAATGAAAACTGTGAATCATGTGCCCTTTCGCTACGCATCCCAAGGCCGTACTGAATTCTATTAAGCTGTTTACCAAAGCCATTAAACCACAGAAGGGTAAATAATCACAAAATGACAAAGGCAGGGGCCAAGAGAGCGATGGTTGTTATGAAAGCATTCTCATTTCCTGGCTTAGAAGAATGAAGGAATTACCAAATCGAAGTGGAGCGCCTCTATGAAAAGGACACCTGTCGGGGAAACAATTGTCTTGAGAGGATCCGGAGACCTTAACCTGGCAATTATTAATGATCATTTGCAAAGAGAAGAGGCAAATTCACAGGAAAGACTCAAACAGAAGCACACAGAAATATGTGCATCAATTCTCCTCTTAAAAGCATCGCAGAGCCTTGCTTGCTGACTGGTATGAAGACAGAGTGGACACATGGATGGTGCTCTACCATCACAGAGCATTGTGCTTGCGCTCACCTGTTTGGAGTGTTAAATATGCATGAGGTTTGGACTGGCTTTATCCTCTGGGGGAGAGGAATGGCAGCGTGTCAGGACATACAAGCAACAATTAAAAAAGGTAAAAGGCCGCACTGACAAACAACAAAACACGGGCTCTGTGCAGTACGTAGCGGCGCGGGAGGCCTGCACTTGTGTGGGCAAGCAAACATGCACAGCTGTTATGGGTCTAAAGCCCTGTGTGGTTGGTCAACAATGAGCCGGCGCTCACCCGGGGATATGTGTACACTTTCTGAGGACGCAGTGTGACAAGAGGAAAGGCCATTTACTCCCCTTCCTGAGTGATGCTTGAAGTGGTGTCAGCATCTGCCGAGCATTGAGGGAGGCCACTATAAAAAACAAATGATCCCCCTGCTTGACTAATGCTGCTCCACTCCCACTGGAGAGTGATATGGATTATATCTCATGCGATACCCCCCCCACCACCACCAATTACCCTGCTCAATTCTACCCTTCCCGGCAGTCTGGAGCCTTTTACAGCAAATTACTGTTTCTGTAATTGTAAAAGCATCACTGAAAATCTAAACAGAGACGGCATCTGCAGCTCTCTTTTTGAATCAGTCTCTCCTGCTCCTCTCTGCCACCTGTCGAGCCTCATTGACTGCGCCTAATGCCCTGTTTTGATTGTGAGGAGTCCAAATATATTCACAAGATGGCCCTGCGCACCATTTGGGGAAGAGGAATGGGGAGTGTGGACTTGCCAAATTTGAAGAGAACCCCATAGACCTCTAAGTGGCTCTCCGCTGGGAAAAGTGTCATTCAGCTTTAGGTAATAGACCCAGAAGTTGGCATTAGTGCAAATCATGCGCACGAGATAAGGATGAAAATCCAAGAAAATCCAAAGCACCCCGCCTCAAACCGACAGGTGAGCTGACCTTTGAGAAGCTAAGTTGCGAATCCGATTTAATTATGAATGCCTTGGGAGGGGGGGATCATCCGGGCAGAGTGTGACCTCTAAATATTGCATCGGCTGCAAAGGCAAGGAGCAGGGAAAGTGAAAAACAGCAGCATCGACTGCTACAAGTACTGCAACTTTCATTCACCTGTGTTGTTACTCGGTTCACTGAATGCCAACGCAAGAAGGCCATGTATAAAACAAGAGACATAAAAGACAGAAGGACTCATACATGGGACACGATTTGGGTCAATTCTTCATAGAAATAACCCTTTTTCCTTTTTAAGACTGTAAAGGACACACAACGCATTCTCAATAGTAGGCAGTACATTTTAATAAGGCTAAATTAAAAAATTAAACCTAATGGTGTTAAAGAAAAGCAGCTTATGTACATCGACAGAACAGTAAAGCAATTACAGCCATTCTCCCCTAATGCAATGGGGCCATTCAACTATTCAATATCATCGTTTATACAATTGTCACATTTAGCACGTTGTTGCATTTCTTTTGTCTGTTGCCTGAAATTCATGAGCTCATTTTTTTATTTCACAATTAGTTCCTTCACTTCATTTTTGTAATTACATTGTTCAACAAAGAACTGCCTTGATTAAGAGAAAAATTACTTTCTCAGATGCTTTTGTGAAAAAAAGCCATTGCATAACGCTCGGTTGTAGGAGCTAATTATCTCAACCCCTGACTGAGTTGCCACGAGAAGATGTTTCATAGAGAATGGAAATGTAAAGCAAACACTGCAGGCGGTGCAGGGACTTCAGTTTCTAAATGTGCACCCTTGTTTTTTTGTCTAGCTCTTTTGTATAAAGTAATCATCACTTGGCGGCTTTGACATGACATCCAATTAGCGGGCCACTCACCCTGATCAATATGAAATGCTACAGTAATTCTCATGTCCTCTTATTGAAATCGAAACCGTGAACACCATGGTTACTGTGGCAACTCGCCTTCATTTAATATAGAGTAGGATTTGAAAAGAAAGATGCTATTACTGGGAGATCACTGTAGAGAGGCCATATTACCAAAGATGCTGTGTGAGTGGAGACGGTGTGAATTCCTCAATTGGCAAAAAGAAAACAAGCACTTGAAGACATACTGTACATTTCAAAGTCATGGAATTCAATCCCCAAAGACAGAAAGGGGCCAGGATTGAAGTGCAGCCAGAGAGAGAACAGCTCCCTGCCTGCCTTGCTCCATCAGTAGCTAGGTCCAGCATCATTAGGTGATGAACAGCTGCTGTGTGTAAAAGGTAGAAGTGTGAATAATGTGGACGGAGTGGCACCTGGTTGGGGGGAACGACTCTACTCATTATGAGTCTGTATGAGTGCCAGGAAACAAGCACCAGACAGGATGTACCGCCAACTGCGCCACAGCTGAGGCTCGAGGTGGGCAGAAGACGTGCGTTTGTCGGCCGATGCCCGTGCGGAGGTGACGACTGAGAGAGGTCCAAAACAGGAAGAGGCTGCTAGCTCGGCAAAGAAGAGCCTGCAGTGGTGTCCAGCGATGCAGTCTGGAGGCCATTATTACATCTGAAATGTCTGAGGTTTGTAGCTTACCCCAGTGTTCCTAAGGTTAGATTTAAGACTTTTGAAATGCCACTCGAAATGAACTTTTTTCCACTTTCCGTAACTGCGTGATGTGCATGCAATATCTATTTGGCAAATTATTATAAAAACTAATAAGGCCAAATATTTTTAAGAAAAGTAGCTATAAAATCATACTTCACATGTTCATAACATGTTTGAAAAAAGATTATTAAGACATTTAAATACCAAAAAAGGCCTTATTTTGATTTCACTTATGGGCTTGATGACTTTTAAGAATAAGCATGGTTACATACATTGAATATACAACACTCTGTGGACAACTAAGAATCCAATGTATCCTTCTAGTTTCATTCAAATCTAGTACAGTATAGACTTTTTAACTGGAGCTCAGCTTATGAGGTTTTAGGGAAACTAATACTCCTGTACTTTATGTCTTTCATTAGAAAAACTTGAAAAGCAGCAGAGCATCCAATAATCAGGCCGCAGCGATTGCAGCTACGCACCCATGAAGACTTCAGGGCTATATTTAGCAAGTTTTTTTAATTATGTGGACTCTGCAGCATAGAGGCAAAGCAACAGCAATGTACAGCATAGTCACTTGCTCCCCCCTGTGCCTGGAGTGGCCTCTGTCTTTTAGTGTCCAAGGTCACATAGATCTGTGCAGGTCCCCCTCTGACAGTAATTGCATATAGCCTCCGGAGACAGAGCAATACAGAAAAAGGGAAATTGGGAGAGAAAAGTGAGAAAGCAGAACCAGGAAGAGACAATGTGAGCGGGGAGGAAAGTGAGACAATGAGAGATAACCGCATACAGGGACAGATAAAGAACCTTAAAATAAACGGAGGATTTAACAGCACAATCCCTCAAGCTTCTTAGTGACTGGGGGAAAAACCATTCCTAACGTGAATTAATCCACTTATCGGGCCTGTGTAAAGATATCCATACATGAAAAAAAGCAGCACTTAAGAGTAATTAAATGTGAATAATTAAAATGGGAAAAGTGGTAAAACACAGAGCGCTAAGGACCCCCGGAGAATATAAATATATTACATACCACGCTTCCTCCACAAAAGAACCACTTAGTAGCTAACAGCGTAGGATGATTTCATGGGCCTATGTTCGTTTAAGTGCAACAACAGCTGTGTACACTCCATTCACCACTGCCCTCAGTGAGACCACAATAAAAATACAAATAAATCCTGGACTCCAGACTCCCATAGGATTAATGGTTAGTAATAGCATTTGAATATTGATGGTGGTTATCCTATGGTTTTTATAATGTTTTTTCCTGTGTTTTCTTTATTGCTATGAAACAGATGCACTGACCACTTACTGTACAGCTATTAAACTGCTATCTGGCCCTAGTGGCGACTATATCGTGCTGCCATCTGCCTCAAAGTGTATATGTTCCTATGGATATCATTCTTTATTTGACTTTGTTGTCTTCTGTAGAATGTTAATTTATTTGAATTGACTTTGAATCACTGTGAAACCCTGGTTCACAGCTCCTGCTCCTTATTGTCAGAATTATCTTGCTACCTGGAACATTTCACGGCTCTTTCTTCTCATCTCACTGCTGTGACACTTTCATTTTCCTACTTCGAATCAATAAAGTTCATCTTATCTTATTGAAGATACGGTTGGAAACAAATGGAAGCTTAACGCCACACAGAAAAAGGTCTTTCTCTGCCAGTCCCAGCTGCATCTTTAATCATTTCTGCTTCTATAAATACAGCTACCTTTCATGATTGGTTTTTACACCCACAATAAAATCTGTGATTATTGAAGTTAAGTAAATGGTCTTGCATTGACCATAAGTGGCACCGCCGTTTTATTTTCTCCATTTTTTATTCAGTGAGGCTCATCCCCGGCTTCCAAACTGAACATCAGGCGAGACCGGGGGAGAGACAGTTAGCTGGCACTCTATGTCACAAGTGTGCTATACCTCAAGGATGGTCAAGGAGTACTCAATGAAAGTGTTTGCTCCATCTGGCAAATGGAGTGCCGGTAGCAGTGCCAAAAAACACTCGGAAATTTGACTCTGAGCCGGTGAATTTGTAACTGCAGAGCAGAAAATGGGTAGGTTTTGTAAACAATCAAGAGAAGTATTTGAATTCAGAGTGTCACAGAGGGCATTAAGTGCTATTGTATTATGATAAAACGCAGGGATGTTTACAGTATTGCATGCATTACTAGCTGTCTGTCATTTTAGTGAAGTGTCAGCTTTTATTAGTGTTCTGCATCAAGTCAGTGACAGGCCTCATTGCTTTAATGCTCTGGCCAAAGTGCAGGAAACCCATGGGATGAGGTCATAACATACAGAAGTGAACTTTGGCACAAATGATCCTGCTTTTTCGTTTATGCAAAGTGTTGTTGCCATCAGTCACAATCACAAGCATATTTATGAAACTCAGACTCTGCTTGGAAGCTTATCTGAGTTTATATATACACATTCCTTCACTTGAGAAATTGAGGGAAAGCGAAGAGAGAGGGGGGGGAGTGGAACATGTAATGATATTGCAAAGCACTCAGCTTGTATGATTTTACAGGCCCTAACACTTTGATGTGCTCTTCAAGGGGTTGGTATGACTTAATGTAGCTTTGAGGGAGCGTCAGCGAAAATGAAAGAGACCAAGGGAGAAAAGGAGATGGAGGAAGGCGGGGAGGGGCAAACAGTGTGATGTAGAGAGATGAGGAGAGGGAGGAAAGGGTGAGGACTGGTCAGGTTTTGCCTCCCTGCTGAGAATAACACTTTTTTTTTTTTTAAACTAGCACGTAAGCTTCTTGGTGGAGGAACACGGGGCAATTAAAGGGAGAAAATAAATAAACAAAAAGGCTGCAGCATTGCTGGATCATCTAAAAACACACCTTTATATGAGAAATATTAAACATCTCACAGCTCTCCTGTCAAAACACACTGAGAGCAGCAATATAAAAAATGCAGTTTGTGTACATTTTGTTAAATGCAACACTTCGGTTGCTTCCCTTACAGACCCTAAAGAATATATGGGATATAAGCTTTGAATCTATAAAAACATGTTGACTTGCTCTTTCATGTGAAGCTCAAGTACTTACAAGCCCCCAAACTCCAACTCCATTAGATTATAAATTCCACAATGCATCTTGCCTTTACATTTTCCCAGCTGACAGTGAGTGATGCTGAAGGCCTCAGGTCTACATGTGCTGTACATTTCAGCCTCCTGCCAGTTACACGTGATTCTGATCAGGGATAAAACGTCACACATAACCTCAGTATCTCGTCTGACCTGCAGGGGAAGGAAGCTGAAGTAGCCAGAGGGAATGTAAAGGCTTCAGATCAAGGCGGGGAGATGAGTAACAGATTGTTTTTGCACTCTTATTAACCCCAGGAGGAAAAGAGGTAGAGGGGCTTTCAAAGGAACAATTGAGGCGGCCAAATGCTTTCCACACTCATTTGTGATTGGATTATTATGGTGTGAGTGATGCTTGGGCTCAGATTGGCGTAAATGAAGGCAAATTAATTAATTATGGCAGTGAGGCAAATTAAGAGGTGGCCAAAGTCGATGTCATGGCCTCCGAAAGGCAGTGGGGCCAGATGTGCGGGGCGGCTGAGAGAGGAAGACTTCAGCATCCTGTGCCCCCCCACACACAGGCTGGCACACGATGAAGGGGCAGTGATTGGCATGGAGGCTTCACAACTGTTCCAGCTAGTTTGTGAGTGCAGGTTTTGGTGTAATTGTTACACTGATTAGGTCACAAAATCAAATGCAACAAACGCAGGTTGGTTCAAATTCTAATGATTCAGTAGATGACGCTTGCCAAGTTTCTATACAAAATAATTCTACTTCCACATGATGTGGACCTGAAAGTATAGACTTTCAGGTCTTTGATAGTATACTACCTAAAAAGATGGACCGTTACCCAGAACAAAACAGAATGTGGGACGCATTAAGGACACACACACACACACACACACACACACACACACACACACACACACACACACACACACACACACACACACACACACACACACACACAC
Source organism: Notothenia coriiceps (assembly GCF_000735185.1). Classification (NCBI taxonomy): domain Eukaryota; kingdom Metazoa; phylum Chordata; class Actinopteri; order Perciformes; family Nototheniidae; genus Notothenia; species Notothenia coriiceps. The sequence goes on from NW_011344839.1 coordinate 91,378, forward strand.
AGCTTGTCAGAGGGAGCAGCCATGCAGGAATACTAGGGATTGTTAGTTTTCCCATCTCCAAACTGTTCTCTCCTTTCCTCCCCCTGTCACTTCTGACAGGAAGGGATGGTGTGATGTATTCCTGTCATTCAGTAGTAATAATAAGGAGGACGTCCTTTGATTTGTCTTCGCTAGTGGGAGGGGGGGCTGCGGGGGGTGAGGGGGAATGTCAGAGTGGTAGAGATAATTGTCATTCATAAAGTCAGTGTGCTGTTTAAAAGGGAGTCCTTGTTTGGACCTGAGAAATGTTGGTATTTGGTGAAGAGGATGATGAAATAGTCACTGAGTCCTACAAAATGTTTCAACAGCAATGAAAATATGTACTAATTGACTTATAAATAGCGGTGTTTTGGAGTTGATTTTGTACATTAAAGAAATATATATATTATTTAAGTCTATTACTCACACATTTTTCAAGCACACAAAACACAATGCTGACATACCTGTCTCTACGTCCTGGGTGTAGAAGTGCAGGGTGTCGCAGATTTCCGTGACAAATACTGGTCTGTAGTTGGCCACTCGTTCTTTTTCTTCTGTTACATACACAACCTCCTCCACTGGTTTCTCCTCATAATTGGCCCAGATCTGGAGAACACACACACAAGGAACACAGAGTGGTCAGTGAAGGCATACATACCAGACTTCTGCTTAAGCAGTTTGGAGTACTCTTTATATCATTTGAGAAAGAGATAATAGATTGAGAATTTGAGTCAAACTAACAATGGTTTAATGTTACATTTGTCCAGTTACTTAATATTTTTGAAATATTTTTTGAGTGAGGCAGAGAAATGCATACATTTTCACTGTAATTGGGTCAAATATTTGTGAAAGAATCATTATAATGAAAGAGATAGATATATAGGAATTACTTATTTTCAAATCAACATGTATTACTCATTGTGTTGGGCCAAACCCTAACCCACGATGCTACCAGTATATAGTACAATGTATCATTTCTACCCAGCTTTCTGAGCCACGGTTATGCAAAAAATATGTTTCAATTCAAAGCACATCATTGTGGAGCTCCTTTTGTCTAGATGGTAAGGGTAATCATAGAAGTGGTAATAGACCAATCGACTGATTCAACATGCCTCGCCGATGATTTGAAAGTAACCATGGTTTTCATAAACGAGTCTGAAAATGATTAGAAACTGGATAATCCTCACGGTAAAAGTTGCCAAATGAGTTTCAGTTTTCAAGACATGATTAGTGATTACTCAAGAGAATAGTCTGTAGTTTCGGGTAAAATACATAAAAACAATTCTTACTTAACCCTAACCCTAACCCTAACTTAGAGTTAATGTTTAAAATTAAATTGTAAGAAACAAGGTTTTGCTCATAATGGAGACTATATTTCTGTTAACAAGTGACAAACAAAACAATCTTGAAGATAGAAAATATAACAGAACATTTGTCTCAATGATTCCCAATAATACAAGGTGGGTGGATATGGGTGTTTGTGTTGTTTGGCCAAACAGGACGCGTGTGATACTTTGGACAACCAATTCCGTGTGTTAAGTTTTAGACCTCGGCAATTGTGTAATGTGAGGATATTTTGGCTAGGGTTAAACGTTATTGTTAGAATCAGGTAACGATGCAGGTTGAGGTCAGACATGTGCTGTAGAGTTGTTGATGATATAACAGGTTAGGGAAATAATGCAGGCAATGAGGTTCCTCACACACATAGCAATGTGTGTATGTGTGTGTAAGCAGGCTGAATCCTTTCTATTCTGCATCAAGGTTACTTCTCTTTCAGCTCCCCAGGAGAAACAGAGGGCAAGAGGCTCATTAGGGAGAAGTGCTTTGCCTTGGGCCACATATCAAACTGCATGGATGTGTGTGTGTGTGTGTGTGTGTGTGTGTGTGTGTGTGTGTGTGTGTGTGTGTGTGTGTGTGTGTGTGTGTGTGTGTGTGTGTGTTTACAGAGAGCAAGGGATGCGGCAGAAAGAGTAGGTGGTTGTCAAGACTGTATATAAGGTGTTTGTATACAGCTTCAAGTACAGTAAATGTATTAAAGCACGTGTCCCGACACAGGATGGTCAGGATGAAAGCGATCCAATCAACTCCCTGCAGATGAAACGAAGGGGTAGGGGTCGGGGAGTGAGGGCGGTGTACGGGGGGAGACGGGGAGTGAAGAGGGGCGGGGAACTCAAAAGTCAAAAAGTGCAACCGAGCTTCACAGTGCTCCAACGGCTCAGCGTGTTTTCTCTTGTGATTTCTGCAGGCTATTTGGGACGTGTTTACTTTCAAAGGTTAGAGAAAGAGAGGGTGGAAACAGGCAGGCAGGTTTTTTTTTTATTTTAATAAGGCAGTGATATTACCCAATTAGGTTCTGGGTAATTATTTAACGGCATGATATCATAGAGCTAATTAGATTAGCTAGTTTTAATGTTGTCATTTTTTCACTCTTGCCTTAGCTCATCTGCATAGCTATGCTAGTGTAAAGGCTTAGTTAATCACACCCGAGGCTGCTAATATTCTGGCTCTTCAGCATGCTATGATTATCCTTTTACCTCATTGATGTGGTGATGAGTCTTACAGGAGGGAACTGCGTGTGTCTGTGCTCGCAAAATAAATTGGTGAATGAGAAGGGGAAATAAAATAAGATTAATAATCATAAAAGAAATGCGTGCAACTGTTACCATGAAACAAGTGGCTGCTGCCCCGACAACCCCCCCCAACAAAAGACAGGGTCACATTAACCAATTACCCATTCAATTATTCATCGCACAAATGCTGTAAAAAAAAAAAGAAGAAAAAATGGAAGGAGGTCTAGAAGGACCGAAACAAACAGGTGGAAATTCCGGGGATTGAGGGCGAGCAAGGTTAATGAAGAGCGAAAACGCAGCCACGCTTCGTAAATCCCGAGATCAACCAGGATTTTTTGTCTGTATGGCATTAGACCTGCATGTGCATTATTAGCACCATTACATACAGCCGTGTGCACACATTATATGCACAGACACAAATGCTGGACTATAATCACGCTTCCCACTCTGCAATGGAGCTGACATGGCTTTTAATCAAACGTGCGGCACTAATTATGGAAGACAAAGATTAGAGTGTCACGTTTTATTAGACAGGTGGCCATCACTGAGGCACCTTGAGGGTGGTAGCAAGTGGGTGGGCTTAGGGTGGGATTCCATAACAAGCACAGCCACAGGGCTTCCTGTTGACCTCTGACTCTGTGTTGAGTGTGAATGTCACAGTGACAGGTACAAATAAAACGATGGAAAACACATTTGCCTCCCTGTTGGAAAGATCTCTATGGAGCACTAGACTGCTAAATTGACATTTAGAGTTGCACAACTGCATACAACATGAATGATAGGACCAACAGAGGCAGACAGAATCAACAATATGAAGAGGCAGGCGATCCCTTGCCCCCGAATCTGGAATGTTTTATGGTTGGAGTCTTTTTATTGTTTTCTATTTTCAGCTCTGACTCTGCAGATGGGCAGTTCAACGTGCTGTGTATGTGTTCTCTGTTGCAACCAACAAAGGATCTATTGTTGTTTGAGTTGCCAAACAGTGCACTGCTAGATACTTGAGGGTTTCCAGTGAAAATGTAATCCTGCTGCTCCATCTACTCCCTTTGTAGCTTCACGTGTGAATTAGGGTTAACGCTTTGTCTACATGGTAGGCTTAACATGAGCAGCACGCTAACAGAGCCGAGGCTTAAGGCCTCTTTCTGGTTTGGGTAGTGTTTACATGCAAGTGAAACCAGAGAAAGGATTGATAATATTGACAAAATTGATACTTTTCGTGCTTCTATTCTATCATGCTTATAACAGAAGCATAAAAAACAGGGCTCTAGTATAGTCACGCTATGAGAAGCAAACACAGAAGTTGTCTACACTGGAGCTGAAAATGTTACCATGAAATGTATAAGAACACAAGCCGTGGTCACCCTAACGGCCCGTCCACACTACAGCTTAAAAAAAAGCTTGCCGGCGGGCGTGTCTGAAGCTCGACCAACAACCAATCACATGAATCTCCCGCCCCTGATACACAAGCAGCGGTTTGATTGGCTAGAGCTTGTACTGGCATATGATTTGATTGGCTGACGCTTCCACCGAAAGCTTCAGAAGCTTCAAAAGTTGAACATTGCTCAACTTTTGCAGCCTGAAACGCCAGGAAAGCTCCGCTCTGCTACCCACAATTCAGTTCGGCGAAAAGCAAGGCAACGTGACGTCACCCCCTTCAAAGTGAATGGGCAGACGCGTTGGAAACCGTTTTTGAAGCTGTCGAAGCTGTAGTGTGGACGGGGCGGTACGTCCTCAGCTCGGCCGTTTCAAAAAAGTCTTCCACGCTTCTGCCCATTCACTTTGAATGGGGTGACGTCACGTTGCCTCGCTTTTCGCCGAACTGAATTGTGGGTAGCAGAGCGGAGCTTTCCTGGCGTTTCAGGCTGCAAAAGTTGAGCAATGTTCAACTTTTGAAACTTCTGAAGCTTTCGGTGGAAGCGTCAGCCAATCAAATCATATGCCAGTACAAGCTACAGCCAATCAAACCGCTGCTTGTGTGTCAGGGGCGGAAGATTCATGTGATTGGTTGTTGGTCGAGCTTCAGACACGCCCGCCGGCAAGCTTTTTCCAAAGCCGCTGTGTGGACGTACCGTAAGTCACATGGGTCCAACACTCAGAAATAAATACATATTGAAAGTAGTTTACAATAGCACAAGCTATCCCTCACACATAAGGAGAATTTGTCACAGTAAAAATACACTTGGAAGATCATCTATTGGTTATTTGTTTCACACCGTTTTGCTTCAGGAACACTATAAAGCTTCATCTCTTTTTGAAGTAGAGAAAATACACGGATACACGCACGGACGCCCGCGTGCACACACACACGTGCTGTGCCCAGGGCTGATGACCTTCCGTGAGCAGCCAACCATCCTGTTTGTTCCACTTGAATGCAGGTATGTGACTGCTGCTCCTGCAACTGCAGCCAGACGCTAGAGTCACAAAGCTGCCAGAGACAATAAGGGAGAGAGAGAGGGGGGAGAGGGAGAGGAGAGCGATAGAAAGATGGGGAAAAGGAAAAAAGCGGCAGGCTATTAAGCTCAGGCTGAAAGGACAACAAGTCCTAATAATGGTGGTCGAGCTGAGAGTGTCCAAGCAGGCATGGTGAGGCGAAGGTCTGTTTCTATCTACATTTTACATATCGGTTTATATCCCCGCCACATTTCATGAGTCCATATAGCGCCTTTTTCTGAGAGGCGGCGTCTTTTTCAATTGATTCCAATGAGGAACAAGCGCATGCCGTTGAAGGTAGCCGACTCCAGAGAAGGTGCAGCACCCAGCGTCTTTTTTCGGAGCGCCAAGACGTTTTTGTGCGGCCGCTCAGTGTTGAAAATATTGAAACTTTTCAGAAAAGTGCTGATGACATCACTGTAGCAATTGGATGAAAAGCTTGTTTTAGGCCGTGTCTGTCAGAGACCTAGAGGCCTGTTTGTCGGAGCAGGTCGGCCGGTGGACACCGCATGTTGCTGCCGGTGAGTGTGTGACATTTATCGTCTTTCTCCTTGTTCATAGCTGTCAGAGGTGGTGAACAAAATGAATAGATGATCAAATCCATGCTAGTCTGTTTTACAACAGCGGCATGCGTTATCGATGTATCGTTGTCATAGAACAAATCTAAAAGAGCTGGGAGCGTTTTCTTGATGAAACGCTGGGGCCGCCTTCTGCCAGAAAAAGGCTCTATGTGGACACTCATCCATTTCCCTGCCTCCTTAATAGTGCAACACCTCTTACGCCCGTTTTACACAAATGAAAACTAGATGCAAACCACTAGCATCCTGAAGAAGAAATACCTGGTTATTGGGCAAATCCTTACAGCAACTCACTGGTGGCCAGATTTCATTTCTGAGCCTGGCACAGCAGATACATCTCTGATGGAAGACTAACTCTTCGCAGCTCTGCTGTGGAGAGCGAAGCTGGCCGCTGATCAACTCAGTGCTGGAATATAACTCATTTGATAAAGAGCGCAGTAGTGTAGAAAGACTGAGCAAGTGTGCTACATTCATAGAGTAGATTCACACATACAAGCACAGGTGGGTGAATACACAAACAGATGGATGACTGAACACACACTTGGTGCCAGAAGAAGGGGGTGAGGGTTGGTTTGAACACTGACTAAAGGTGGCAGAGAGTCAATTCTACTGTAGTGTGTGTCTATGGTCTGTTGATCCAAACATGGCTCCATAAAGGATCAACTATGCACTTTATTATCAGGCCAACATTTCAATAATAAAAAGACACAGGGTATGGTTTCCCCCTTCTTCTGTGAGAAAACAACCAACCCAAGTGTCATACTAAATTAAATACAACATATTTGGTTTGCAAGTTCTTTAGGAGTAAATCTCTAAAACTATGAAAAAGTTTTCTTGAGAAAGACTCCTACTCCCTCTCCTATGAAATGAAGAACACGTTACACCCTTTTTTTGATTAATCTGACACTCAGAAGAGAGCGCTCCTTGAAAAGAACATTATTAGCACTTCTCTTAACACAGTCCGTCTTCACAGTTGCTCATTAACCCGTCTTCACTACACTAATGCACTCTATAAGAAGCGCTCGACAGCTGCAGTATGCACATGTCGCTGCCCACTGATTCAAACACACCTCGGTGGAGAAGGTATCCGAGCCCTCGCAGCCCATGGTAAAGCTATGTATCTCTGAAACAATGCAGCTGTCTCAAAGTAACTCAAGTGTGTTGTAATCTGAGTGAGATATTATAGAGTGGCCTGTCTTCTTGCATAGCTCCATTGTTCATTTATTACCGAATAACACTTGGAGAACAATTGAAATCAATAGGAGCATGTTAGTCATAAGAGCGCACTCTGTAAATCAATTTAGCCCCCATTATATCCCTGATGAATCCCCTTTGGAGAGAATGGGTAATTAATTCAATCGAGGGCACGTTTCTCCTCTTTCGGTACTTCAGTGTTCACTTGTGGCCTTTTTTAAGAAGCCCACTTCAAAAAGCTTAAAGCTCGACGCAAGAATAGAAAGGGACCCCATTTACTTATGATCACTTTGATGCTGTGTAGATGCTGGCTGGGTGAACAACAACACAAGGTATCAAAGGTAAAAGAAGGTAAACACCAACATGTCTGCTCTAAATCATGTTCCTCTGTAGATTTTGTGGTCCAAAAAAAAGCCAAAAAAGCAGCTTTGTAATACTTCATGTATGTTCTGTTTTGGTATTCAGTGCATTCCCTCTAAATATTTGAAACACACAATATCCTGCTGAATAGAACGATCTCAAGGAAAGAAATTGATTAGCACTCGAAGTGAAAAGCGCTCAATAGAAATCAGCATTGGAGTCACGTTCCTGAGTGGGACAGGTTGGCGTGGCAGAAAGGTGAAGGACCCTGGATTTGCTGTTGCTCGATGATGTTGTCTTTATTGACAAAGCCATTAGAGGCTGAGAATGATCAACAAGACAGACAATTGCTTCAATGAGGGGCAATCTGCCATATCACAGCTGCTATGATTAAGCCATCTCCTCTTAAAGTCACTTTAACACTTGAAAGTCAATCAATTTCACATCATGCAGTTCTCAACTTATGACATTTATAATTAGTAAGTGTTTAGGGGAGCATGTGTGGCACAGACCAGGGTGTAATTCTTCGTTACATCAATAATGCATGTGTATATGCAGACTTGATAAACAGGTGGAGGGTTATTGGCTTATAATAAGGGGGGGGGGGGTTCTGGTTAAAATCACCCGTTACAAATGAGTAAATAGGCATAGTTATATTCTCCATATGGCCATTTGGAAAATAAATGGCATCATAATGCTGGAAAATAACCTTTGTCTTACAGTAGCTGATGCTAATGTTCCTTTTCCAACACTGGTTATTCAAATATGAGTCGCTGCCAACAACTGATGTGATGAAAGGTTGGTGCCAGGTAAATCCTCAGAGAAAGGTAGCACACTGCTCCAATGACTGACAGGCGGCCTACCAGGGTCCCTCACTTTGATTTATCGGCAGTTTTACAGTTCATTTGAGGTGCAGTGATCACAATGGATGTGACACAACAGACCTGTTGTCCGTATTGATCTTAATTGGACAGTGAGTTGAGTGACAGGTGTCAGGGCGGCCCCATCGCTCTTGTACAGTAAAGAGAATAGACATTAACCCAATGCAATCGCCTGGCCCTAAAAGGCCCGCCTCCAAGGTTAAATGGGGTTTTGGTACATTAACCCTGATGGTTAACCTTGTCGTGGTGGGATAAGTAAGAGGGGCGGCCGTGGAAGAGAGGAAGATCTGATTTATAGGAGGGGAGGCTTTGCTTGTATGCAAGCTTCTTGTCATTCCTTCCCTGCTGTCCACATATTCAGACATAAAGCATGGCAGTCTTGCATCATAAAGCATATAGATAGACATGGGCTAAGAAGACACAAACACATGAACGTGCACAGAGGCACTGTCGTGGCCTTGGGAAGAATTGGTCCAGGTTGAGCTACGATGATGTAGCAACATTGTTCCTGCCCCAGTGGGCTAATACAGTACGACTGCTCGTGGGCCTGCAAGGCCACACACGTGGACACGGTAACTTAAAACGTCAGCTGCACACAGGCCTTTTTGACAAGCTGTAAAAACTGTCACGTAACACCAGTATATCATGTTTGGGGAGGCAATGGTTCAACACATCAATGATTTTAAAGGTGATTGTTTCGATACAGGTTTTATCCGTATAGTTTTTGAAAAGCAAATATATAAAAACAGTAAAGCATACACACCAAACCTCATGACAAGCTTCAACAGCTATCAAGAAAATCTGTAAATCTATCCGATAATTCATTGCTTGCAAATAAAGAAGTCAAAACATGGGATATTCCGTTTCCCAGTTGGCTGCCAGTAAAGACATTATGAACTATCTGGAGGTGAAAACTAATATACCAATAAAATCCAAAATAAACTTTTCTGTAATATTTAAAAAACATATTTTGTATTTATGCTATCATTGCAGGACACATTACAGTCGATTTAGAGAAAAATAAAAGGATTTAAGACAGGCGCTTGATCTTTAAAAGCACTGAACAACACTCCTCCTCAAAGAGTGGCAAGAGCCAAGATCTAGGTTGTAGGTTAAAGCCGAGGCTACACTGACTGTGGATTTTAACTCTTGGATACACTGCCCACCACTGGAAGCCAATCAATCCTAATCTCTTTAAATAATACTATTAGAATATAGGTGTCCACTGTCCATTTTCACATCCAGAATAGACACTGAAGGAAGAGAGTGAAAGCAGGAGAGGGATGGAGGGATGAGTCTCGGATGTGGTTACTTAGCAGATAAATTATGCATTAAAACTGCACAGGTGGCGCAGGACAGGGTTTTTAGGGGAGGGAGCCGAGCAGCTGGGGAATTCATAAGAGAAACGGGAGAGCGAGCGAAGGAGAAAGGGAGAAGGGGAGAGAAAAGGATACTCCCTAGCTTCATATCACAGCCAACAGATGTTCTCACATCACAGAGGCGGCAGGCGGGCGGCGGGCCACTCAACCCCGGCTTACACGGCTAATATGTCCCCCCTTATGCCGCCACACACATACGGACACACGCGGGAGGCAGTTGAGGGCTCAGGAACGACCTAAGGCTATCACAGCGGTAACTTGTTACACTTTTTAAATTGACACAAATTGATCCACTTAGACATGTGTGTTGAGTTGGGGGAGGCAACTGGTCTGTCAGAGCCGCTGAGAAAGAACTATAAGCCAAAAGTTTATTTATTTACATAGCACATTTGAGTGCACAATCTTCACAGTAGAATAAAAAAAGCAAATAAAATATAGAGCAATAAAAAAAAATGAAGACTTGCTAAGAAAATAATAATTACTAACTTGCAACTGACAGAGATTGGTGGCATTTGTGCATAAACTAAAGGAGGGCATGGCGTAACCATGGAAACAGGACATGTGGGTGCATGTGTAATCACGTGCACACAAACCTACACCTGTGCCTCCGTCTTGATTGGCGCTACCCTACTTAGCCGAAGACACACGCACACGCACACGCACGCACACGCACACGCACCTTTTTTTCTTTGGCCATATTTAACCAGAGCAGTGACTGTGTCTATCCGTGGCCATTAAAAGATGATCAAGCCGAGCAAGATGTCGTCAGAGCATAACAAAAGCAGCGCTGGGGAATAAGCACGCTATTAAAGCCGGCCAGCTGCAAGTGTGAGGGCACATGATGCAGACACTCAATCTGCAAATGGCGCAGATAAAGGCGGGAAAAAAAAGAGACTGGAAGGGGGTACAAAATAATTAGGCTTTAGCCAAGACACTTTGTCTGATTGTGTATCGTGATGACCTTGATCAAAAGTGAGGAGGCATAGAGGTTTGTACAGAGGGACACAAGTTTTTCTTGCTTTGATTGTTATGTTCGCATGTTGTACACCAATTTTGCATTCCTAGACCACTTTCCTATATTCTTTGCCTTTGTCCTATTCCTTTCACAGCCATTTTCATGACCTTGAAGCCAAGTGGTTGAAGTTCCCTCTTTTCTATAAACGTTCAGCTGGTTTAACAATCTATGGGACAAAAGAATATAAGAATACACAGATTTTTGTACAGAACACAATGTCCCTTTGTCCTTCCTCTGTGAGATATGTTTATAAACTCAAGCTGATTAATATTGATTATTGTGTCCATCACTGGTAATAATGGAAGAGCTCAGAGTAACTAAGACAGGAGAAGAAAAGGGAAAGAATAGAGCAAGAATAAAGTGAGGTGATTAAAAACCAGGACTACCTCAATGTTAAAATGTGTAAGTATTCTATTAAAAGGCAATTAATCAACTTTTTAATTAACAGGCTAGTTTGTACTGGGTTGCCACACTGTTGCCATGACGACTGGTTTTCTAGGGTAGCGTTATCTCTTCTCTTCTCCCCCATTTCTCTGTGGAGGACTCCTGATCATTTTTCTCTCTGATCATACCTAACCCCTCGATTGTTCTTCCGCTCCATATGCGCTCTCCATTTAAGGAGAGGGGAAATAATAGAGGTATGAAAAGGGAGGGAGCTAGGGAGGCAGGGTTGGTGGGGATTAAGGGAATGGGAAGAGATGCAGGATAGCAGAGAGTGACAGAGAGGTTAATATGGATCTGGCTTTGGCGAGGAGCAGCGATGGAAAGAGAAAAGAAGAGGGAAGAAAGGGAAATAGAAAGGGGGAGGGGGAGGAAAGATATGGTAATATTATCACATCAGAGGTAATGCTCCTTGAATCACATCTCACAGGTTGCTGAGCGACTCAAAAGGCCTAGTGATGCTCTTCCAGTTTGAGAAACAACTGAAGTAATCAGCATCTCTTTAGGGTGGACTTCAGTCGGAACCGTCACATGTGTGTCAGAGAAGTTAGAACAAATCCTAACTATTATGTTGACAAAAGCAGAAATCAACAGAGCTTCAACAGCCCCACGATTCAGATGACCGGGCACTTAAGGCATTTCAGGTTATGCTAGTTTGCCAAATCAACCCATCTAGCCCTGAGATGTGAAACTGGTCAGACGGATTTAGTATTTGATTCTTTTGTTTTACTGATGAATGTAGGGAAATGACCAAATGGACTTTAGAACGCTGCAGTAGCTAGTGTTGATTAGGTAAACAAAAACATGTTTGACAAATATGTTTTTTGACAACAATATCAAATCTTAAATGTTGGACTTATGACAAAATAATTAGTTATGGCTAGACTAGATTGACTGAAATGTTCAATAACATGACTACAAAAGTATATTTGACATAGGATTAAAAGTAAATAAAAATAAAAATAAATCACTTTGACTAGCAATGACTTGCAATAAATGATGATCTTCATGTAATTATCCGTTTTGAATAACACTGGACATAAACATTTTGAGTAGTTGTCAACTTAGACAAGAGTAAGACTATGACGGATACAAATTACTAAAATATATAATATAATAAGCATTTGATCTAAATTAGCCTAAATGAACATTGGCAGTAAAATCATAAATGGATACAAAGGCAAAGCTCCAAGGCATATTACATCTGGTAATGTAAAACTAATTTGGAAATGATTTGATTCTTATTTGCAAAGTTTTAAGTATTTTCCATTTCCTGTCAGGATAAAAGGAATTATTCTTTTTTTATTTATTCATTAAATCAACTGTTTCCACCGTTGTACAGCCAAATGCTCTGACCCAAGTAACATATTGTAACCATGCTAAACGTTTTGCCGAGACCCATACTGACACATAGAGGAAGTAGCAGAAATGAGCAGGGAAGGGAAAGCAGTGTGGGAAATGTGGGGATAAAAGACAGAAACAAACATAGAAAAAGAGGCTGAGAGAGACTGGTACAACAGGGGGAATCAGAAGTGCAGTGATGACGAGAGCCTGTTTATGTAACCGTCTCTCCCCGAGGCATGAGAGAGGAAGAGAGCGACTCTGTAAAATGCACAAAAACACACTCGCAAAACTAACAGGAGTGGTCCCGTTCTCTATGTGGAGTGTTTTCTGCAGGCAAGCCAATCAGGAGACAGAGCAAAGTGGATTGACCTAAATTACAAGGGGAACGGTTAAGAATTCATCAACAATTCTCTCAAAGCAGACTTTGTTGGTGACAAAGAGGCAACAGAGGAGGACAGGCACAGAGTTATCCCTTGTCCGCCCTGTTAATAAACCCTTCCACCCTCTTCCTCTGACTGATGAGATGGATTAGGCCAGACACACCTCTAATGGTCAGTCAAAAACCAACGATCAACATGGAGAATGCTGAACAAATCTCATCAACTATTTGTTTAAATAATAAAATTGTGGGTTGGATCTGAGAAAAATATAATGTATTTATTTGAAATGATGCTAATAGGTGTAAGCACGTATTAAAATATTTAACTGTGTCAATGTGCATTACAATCTACACAATTATCCATTTCAAGCTGTCCACCTGAATACAAAGTTTTCCTCACCCCCAATCCAGTCCATTAATCCTCTGAACAGTGGCAATCGTTTCAATCCTTCCTGCTTCCTTTTATTCCTTTTTTCCCCGCACGTAACCACGCTCCAAGGTTGACAGCCCATAAAAAAAGGACCCATCTATTTTCTATTAACGGCTAGTGTTTTTCTAAGGTTCTACAAACAAGTTGAACGCCTTCTCACAAGCCAAGCCATGGCAATCTGCAGTGCTCTGGAATGTTGTGACTTAACTAGGGTCACCAGAACATATTTTATTTTGTTGGACAGTGTGACGATCCCTGAGAGGCCACTAAACACACTGAAATAGCAGTCGGACAAATAAACTTCGGCTGACAGGTATGGCCCTCTGCAGTTGGCAGAATTGTGGCTTATATCATCCCTTTGCTGGTAGTGTGAGTGTGACTCATAAGCAATACAGAAATCCGCTCAAATAAGAATGTAAGGCACCATACAGTGCAAGCCTTTGTTACCCGGTGATTCCATCAAACCATCCAATAAAAAACAAATGAGCAGGAGAATTTGCGTTTTGGTGCTTTTGTTGGAAATTAAATGTCCTAAGAGCTGCCTTTAAAGAGACCAGAGGAGAGTCGAAGGGGGAAAAAAGCATCAATGAATCAATGCATTTAAAATTCTCCTTACAAAGAGAAAGCATTAGAGAGCATGTGAGGTAAGGGGAGAATAATAAAGAGGACAGCTAATTCAGAGCTTAGATTGGGAAAAGAGGAAGGTAATAGGGGAGACAGAGAGAGAAAGAGGTTGATTCAAGATGATGGAGAAAGAGAAAGGTTTAGGAGCAAGAGCAAATGAAAGAGGAAGGGACAGCGGACGAGTTGAAGAGGGGGGAAGAAGGAAAGCCAGTGAGGAGGAGCTGTGATGAGGCGAACAGAGAGAAGAAATAAATGCATTTAGGAGTAGAAGTGGCTGCTCAACCAAGAGCGGTCTGCCAGTGTGTGGAGGACTGGAGTCTGTGCGCAGGTAATAAAGAGAGGTGATGAGGCGTTAGCAACCACACTGGCTCTAAGCTTCTTCTCCACATCCTGGCTAACAGCAGAGCGGACTGATCTTCTTTAACCTAGATCAGGGGGGTACGATCTGCGGCCCGGGGCCAACTGCGGCATGTGGTACATTTTGAATTGGCCCGCAGCAAATTCTAAAAGTATTATGGAAGATGGCCCACACATGAGACGTGTGCTCGTCTTATATTGTACTTCTTGGATACATATGTAAACATATATTACACAGTATTCATGTGTTAATAAGAACCACTTTTCAAAACAATTCAAGTTGAAAACATTGTCCAATAAATCTTAGCTGATAAAATTAATTATTTGCATTATACAAGTTTGGCATAAACCCTTCCTTTGTACCCTTATTATAAGCAAAGTGACAACCCCTTTTTGGAACAAGAGAAATGAAACCCAATGGAGAGCTGTGACGCAGACTGTTTGTGGAGATATGTTTGGACACCCCTGACCTAGATGAAGCTGTGTGTTTATGGAGTAACTGCGACATGAATCATAATTCACATAAAGAGAGGTCGCATGTCATAGCCCTTTTAGGTGACAGCAGGCCAATGGGGCAGTGTCAACCAGGGCTCATCTCCTTGCCTTGAAAGTAATAAAACCAAAACTCATTAAACAAGGCAAGGTTTGAACACTCCAACCGGCAGAGAGCGCATTTAAATGGTGCCCTCCAGAAACAAATATTTAGCATTTCATTAGACAGCAGAGGGAAGCATGGAGGGAAAAAGCGAGCGAGGGGTATTTCACTGCCGACCCGCACTAAACAAGAGTTAAGTGTGGCTCCGAGCATGGGCCCTAAAAAATGTCAAAGTGTGCCTAAATGACTAAAGTTGCGTGTGTCTTATTTTTAGTGCAAATGCCGAAAGACCACGCTGTTTTACTCTCTTCCCCTGATTACACAAGGACGATTAGAGAGGACACCTGAAGCAGGGCGGAAATGTGTGGACTGATGTTTTCACAGCATCTGCCTGATGACTCCAAAAATAAATAAATGTCAGTTATCTGTGGGGGGAAATGTCATTGAGGCTTCTAAGCGTAATGGATGTTCACATGAATGGCGAGGCCAATATATCATAGCAGGGTTGTCTGTGTGAACCGCTGCAAGGGTACAGACAGAGGTGGGAAAAGTACACGGTGGAAATATAGGAACAGGAATGTAGGAATACTCTGTTACAAGTA
This sequence comes from Notothenia coriiceps, assembly GCF_000735185.1. Taxonomy (NCBI): domain Eukaryota; kingdom Metazoa; phylum Chordata; class Actinopteri; order Perciformes; family Nototheniidae; genus Notothenia; species Notothenia coriiceps. The sequence continues at coordinate 106,575 of NW_011344839.1, forward strand.
AAAGTCCATCAAAATCTAAATGTTACTCAAGTAAAAGTATAAAAGTCAACATTTACTTAAAGTAACACTCCTTATGCAGATTTGCCCATTTCAGAATAATATATATGTTTATTAGTTTGAATTATAATTATTGCTGTACTCATGTTTATCAAGCTGGTAAAGTAGCAAACATTAATTGAGTAAATCTACTTAGTTACTTTACACGAGTGGTTAAACATACTATCACCAATACAAGTTCATGTATGTAAAAAAATATATTCCAAGCTTAATTACAAAAAACAAGCTTTAAAAAAAAAGGTATTCTGAAGTGGATATGTTAAGGATAAGTAATTTCAGATAAATATGTATATCATTTAAGTAAACACGCAATAAAATTGATGAATTCAAGACATTTGCCCAGAGTAATAACCTTTGCGGAGACTGACTAATCAAAGCGCTGCAGTCTGAGTTCAGATATGCCTGTGTCAAATATTCAAGGCTGGCTGCGTGTATTCCATGCACTCATTCTAGTGGAGGTAGGAGGCAGTCAGCCACAACCAGTCCTCAGCAAACCGAGTGGAAAAGTGTCTCCTTACAGTGTCCCAGGAGGGATGAGCCAAAAAAGAAAGAATGAATAATCCGCCAGCCCAAATCCAGTCAGTGCATGTCCTTCACACTCGCATTCAGCAGCAGAGACAGGGGAGGAATCGGGGCAGAGGAGAGATGGAGTAAAAAAGGGAAGTCCCAAGATATAAGATGCAGGGGGGACGGAGAAAGGTGTGTGGGCACACCTGGGGGTTTGTGTTTTGTGTTGGCGGGGCTACGTGTTAATCAGCCATAATGCAACACACTATGTCGTATCACATTATGCTCTCTGCCTGCATTTCACCATCTTTTCAGACATCTTTCTCCTCCTGTGGCCTCAGCCCGTTCATCCAGAGAGCCGGGTGAATGGGGGGGGTGTCGTGCAGTTAGGTGGGGGTGGGGCTAAGGGGAGAGACTGACTGAGTTTTTCTGCACTGATGAACCAGAGGCAGCCTCAAACCTGCCCCTGAGGACCTCTGCAAAGAGCCCGCAAGAATCCATGTGCATGACTGGAGATTGGGAGGCACAAGGCCAAGGACATACAGCCAAATGCATAGAAACACAAGATCATATGCATACTAATGCAAGTTAAAAGAACTACACCAACAACACTATACAAAAAACAGAACAATGGACAAGGCAGCAGTGTGCACAACATAGACAGAATGTTCCAAAAGGCCTACTTCCTGTTTATGTGCTTCATCAAGTAGAATATCTCATCCGAGAGTGTGTGTGTGTTCCTCAGGATTGTCCTGATGTCCTTGAGGCTGGATGCATTTTTCAGATGACATTTTCTCAAAGTCAGCGTGTAATCCTGGAACTCATGCAAATGTATAATTTAGCGTGCAGAAGGTGAGACTGCTGAGACGGACTCGCTTCATTGGGTGTGTGTCTTAGACTTTTTAAGTTGTTGGATCATCATAGCGTATTTTCAATGCGTCAGTTTGCAGGTAACTTCCGTGTGCACGAATGCACCGCGCGAGCTGGAGAAGGAAGTGGATAAAGACGGGGAAACATTTTTTGCATGTGTATTCACAAGACTGCGAGTGGAGCTGACAGACTGCTGAATCTGCAACTTGGAACTGGGGGAAAAGAGGATGAAGACAGAAAGAGGGAGAGAGGAGGACTGCGGGTTGGGGTGTAAATAACACACACATCACTGGGTCCACTGATCTCTTTCTCTGTCTTTCTGTCTCTTTGCCTCAGGGCACCGAGGGTCCAGCTTGGCGTCTACAGTGAAGGGGGGGTCAAAACAAGAGAACTGGCGCTACGTGAAGGGGGGGGCGCAGAATAAATATAATGGGGGGGGGGGTGTGTCATCGGAGAGTGTGTGTGTGTGCACTGTCCGACTGCACATGCTCAATGTGTGTTTGAGTAAGCAGGAGAGAGACAGTGAGAGTATGCCGTGTGCACATGTGCCGCCTCCCTCCATCTGCAACCTAACTTTGTGTGTCTTTGTGTGTGTGTGTGTGTGTGTGTGTGTGTGTGTGTGTGTGTGTGTGTGTGTGTGTGTGTGTGTGTGTGTGTGTGTGTACACAACACACTGAGAATCATATTATGTAATCTTTTAGCCATATGAAAGAGCCTTGGTCAGCTACTTTTGTTGTGTGTAGGTTTGTGCACGCAGTGTAGAGAAGAAAGATGAAGTCAGGAGCACACACACGCAAACAGTAGTAAACAAACTGTAGAGAAATGTATGCAGTCACACACATCTGTACATATGAGAATGCGAAGCAACACTGCACACACACGAAGTGGAACCTGGGACTGTGTGGTGTATTACAGTCCTCCATCTATTTTCCAGAGATGTGAGGTCTCACACGGGTCACCTCTCCCATTGTGGTCCCCTGCAGGCAATGATGTCCCCTTGCTGGGATCCCGCTGTCCTTTAACACTTGCCAACAAACCTTGCAACCTTCATCATGCTTGTGTATTGACACGCTGGCAATGGGGCCAAACGTTCTCTCACTGAATGTGTTGATGATTTCCAGAGCTGGACCGGATCCCCCGAGCCAAGGAGAGCTTTTATCCTGCTGCCTTATAGGGCGCTACTCAGCACTGGAAGCTCTTCCTTATTTCATTCTAAATTCACTGGATTGTGAAAGAGTTTTGATTAAATACTGCCAGTATTATTTCTTTAATGATACGATACATACATTAATACATAACAAAACAAATTGGAAATTACACTATATTTTAGAAAGCCAATTTATAAATACACAAGAAAAGTTTAACCAAAAATAAATTGCACAAAAATTTGTGCTATGGCGTTGGATATGAGAAGTACAAATATAGTTCTATCTGTAATGATTGCGCAATAAAGGGTCAACTTTCTTAAAGTCAAATGTAATGCATATGGAAATGTGTTCTTTAGAATGTGACGGTTTTCCCAAAATTCGATTTTTATCACAATATGATGCCTTGCTTACAGCAATATATCACATTGTTATTACTGGTAATCCGTTTATCATGATATAATATATACTATATTGCCAAATCCTAAACAAACAGACTTACATTGCAGCAGCATTGGATGTAATAGTATTCTGCTTAAAGCCAATTAACATAGATATCATTGTTTTTAAAAGAGGCATGCTGGTACAAACATGATGTCACTACAGTTGAGTTGTCAACTGTACTGACCTTTTCACTTCTACTTACAGCCATTGTTAAAGTGAGCCGAACAGATAATGTTGGTCCAAAGAGAAGCCAAGCTGTGGAGTTTAGTGGCTATTTGACTATGTTCTACTGAGGAGGATATATTAGAAAAACAGGCAAGCCGAGCACAGATAGATTGCCCATAGGTGAAGTGATGTACTGTGACTTTTGGCTCAGTTTTAACCACTCATCTCCTAAAGGGCAGAAAAATGCAAATCACCAGTGACATAATGATTCTCTAGGCACTCCATCTTTGTGATGGCTGAGCTAAATGCTGCCACTGACACCGTTTTATTCTCCCATTTGTTTTCTGGTATTTGAAAGGGTCTCTGCACACAGCTGACACTTTGATATATCTTCTTAAAACTATCACTAGAGACGATACTCATGAGAACTGAAATATAAACAGAGGTATCAGCTACATATAACATTTTAGGGACTTTATATGTAGAACATGTTATAATAATCAAAGGTGTAAAGTACCCAATCACATTTACTCAAGTACTGTACTTAAGTAAAATGTTGAGGTACTTATATTTGAGTATTTACAGTTTATGCTACTCCGTAGCTTCTACCGCACTACAATTCAGAGGTAAATATGTATTTAACTCCACTACATTTATTACATAACTTAACTTAATTTGCAGATTTGGAACTACATTGTAGCTATGCACACATGAAAATAAAAGCCTCTAAACTTGAGTTACTGTCAGTTATAGATGCACAACATGGGTGTTGTGACAGTTGTTACCATGAATCAGCTGTTTTAACACCTGCATAATGCATAGTCTGCAGGGTGCACGCAATGTGTTTGCTGAGAGGCTTCAGCTTACATTTGAGGCCCCTCCACTTGAGGAAAAACGGACACACAAGAAGGAAACACAAAAACCTGAGCTGACAGAAGTCCAGGTTTATAAGGGAGATAGACTGACTTAGAATTATATGAGCAGACAAAGTGTCTTTCTTTTTAATCCACTGATCCGAAAGCATTCCACAGAGGAATGGAGCAAATGCAAACAAGCTGCGATCCTGAGAATATAACCAAAGCTGCAAGATATATTGCACTATATTAAGTAATTCCCATGATCCAAATCCAATCTTCAGGGCACGATGTATAGCAGAGAAATACGCCAGGAGAAGCAAATACACATTTCTGGGTATAATGTTTTATCAAGGAGACATTTTAAAGAAGCTTCCAACCACCTTTAAACCATGTCATCTTAATTTACAAAAAACGACCCAGACATTTCTGTGATGAAAAGATGGGGTGCCCAAGAAATCTAAAAAGTAGCCGGTGAATCTTAAAACGTCAGCAAAGAATGAAAGTAAAAACTAACTCCTAAATGTCTTCAAATGCAGCTGGGGCATTTTTTTCCCATCCTGCAAGAGAGGCAGTTTCCTCAGCTGTCAGTCCTGTTTCCTATCAAATGGACCCGACCGGTATCTCGCTCGGTCATTAATCGAATATCACTTTCTGTGATTGGCCATGTCATGGACGTTGTTCCAGTCTCAACACCATGGGGCCTGCATTTGTTTACTCACAAGGAGACAATTACAGCATTAGGCAATGAATGGAAGAGACAGGAGAGAGGGATGACAGGAATGGTACTACAGGTGCAATCATCCTGTTTGCCTTGGAGTGCCATTAAGGCTCAATTCTCCACAAAGCCTGATGCAATTTATAAAGCAATAACATTAATGATTTCATGTTTGCCCAAAATGTCTCTGCGGTACGAGGACGGCCAGGGACTGACACCAAACTGGGTAAAGTTAAGAGAAAGTAATTTACAGGAGTAGCCATGGGATTTGGCTAGAATAGATCTAAATTGGAGACCCAGAGGGTAGAGTTAGGAACAGAGTCAAATTTACTTTGTTATTTCACTTGAAGCCTCCATAGATGAGATACTTTAATAATAATCCCCGGCAACTTCCCATGATATTGCTTGGTGACTGCCACAGGTTATTTCACTATGAGATGCCAAGAAAAATGGGAGGGGAAAGAGAAAAAGATTGCAACCCTGAAAGCGTTTCAATGTCTGCGGGGCTTAGGAAAGCACTGAGCATGGTATTAATAGAAAAGGGACTGTCATCCATGGAAACCAAACAAGGCTGCTTGTATGTAGGCTAATTCTGCGTTCACTATTTACATAAGATTGAATCGACATGCCACATGCGTGACACAAAATGGTCTTACATTGTACAAATAACATGTTTCTTCTAAATGTCCCGAATGCAAATTGCTCTTCGAAAGCCATACAATACAGAGTAGATTTTCATATAAATGATATAATTGGAACAGAAAAGAACTCCAACCATAGCTAATCCTTAAGAGTAAAAACAGTCGACAAGAGTTGAACTTCCTCCTGCCTATACTCCGAGTCACAAGCCTATTAGCTTTGCTAAAAGCCCAATTATCTTGATTCATCCACAGCGTGTTCCTGTTTAGCCAGGTGTGTGATGTGCTGACTGGTGAGAAGACACAGCTTAGATGGGAGGACAGCGACACGTTGCTTTTTGCACACTATTTGAAAACACTAGGAATATTCCATTAAAAAGCGGTTCGGTTGGGGATTTCTGGTTTAATGGAAATTTGTTTGGCTTACGAGGCTAGTTGCTTGACCCTTGAGATTGTGAACCTGAGGTGACTGCATTCTAAAAAGGGGCACAAATTGCAACGTACAGATATAATCAAACATGCTCACAATGTAAGTCAGCCAATCACAGCAAAAAAAAAGGGCTGTCTGGGTTTGTCGTACAAAAGAGGTTGGTCCGAGTCATGTGTTTGGTGTGTACTTGTGAACAGGCCCTAGGGCAAAGTCTGAGGGAATGCAACTTTGGATTCTACCCAAAAAAAAACTGAGAAAGCTGAAACAAGATTATGTACTTCAATCAGGCTCCGCCAAGGACACGTCACCGCGCTCAATGTCAAAACGATGCCGCTTCAAATGCTTTGACGAGTGTCGTTGATGGACGGGTGAAGTATAGGGAACGGCATCAACGGGTCCCGGGTTTATGCTTCAGAGCGTTTTTTTTCTCTCATAAAGCATGACCATGCCAAAGAATGAACTGTCCTCCACGATGCAAAAAGCAACTGAGGTGAACAAGGGCATGACACTGGGAATCTGAGAAGACATTAATCCGGTTAATAAGAAGGCATTTAGAGATGATTAATTGAATGAGGGGAGGGTATAAAGGGGGGAAAGTAGAGAGGGTGGGCAAGGATGTGAGACCACTAAAGAGGTGAAGAGGGAGAAAGTGGTCTGTGATGCGGGCTGATAAGGACTGAAGGAAAGGGGCGGGCAGAGATGAAAGGAGGAAATCCTGTGACATGAAATATCTTTAACAGGGGTTGTCATATCCTCATTCCTTCTACATTCACTCTCTTTTCCGACTTCCTCTCTCCCACTCCGAGACCCATCGGAGTGGGTTAATATCCTTCAAGGTTGGGTAATTACAGCAACAAAAAACAACCTTGCTCAGCAGAAAGCGCACTCTGGTTATTATTGAGGGCTGATTGTTGACTCACCTCGTCATAATTAGGCCACTCCAATTACTTGCATGTTTCCTTCTGCTGCCTGCTTACAGCTATTAGGGTTGCTGTTCTTTCAAGTAGATGTATGCTGGGAAATACACATGCATTCAACATTGGAGGACTGTTAAAAGCTGGAAGAGAAGAACCAAGAGTAAATAATAAATGTAAATGGATTCCCAATGGTTATCCCACCTTCTTATTCCATTTCATTTTGTTTGGGAATTTTCAGAAGGAAATAAATACCCTTTGAGGCACGACCAAATATTAACCATCGACACATGTTCAGTCTAAGGGGGAACTTAAATAATGTCTCTGCAGTTTAAATCTCTTCTCCCAATCCACTTTGTGCCAAACTGCCGCTATCATGTCAAATGCATTTCCCGCAGCTGCAGCATGGGAATACTAGAACATCATATGAATCGCTGCAATGAGCCGTCTCATATTACAAAGACAAAATGCAGTGTTTTTGCAACAAGCCTTGTTTACAGAGATGCCTGGTAAGCAAGAATTTGTTTTTCCACCCCTCAGAGCATCCATATACACACAAGACTGCTTTACACAAACCAGGCAAGAGATTTGAGAAGAGCGCATGAGCATTGCTTGGCAACAACCGACTCATTGTTAAAACAACATGAATTAAGTGAATAAAGTGTTCTGGGTCTGTCATGTAGCTAAAACCTTAACGAAATACAATTGGTTCTGACAGTGCGACGCGCTTTAGAGACTTATGAAAAACAATAGCCATAAATAAACAAAATGGCAAACAGAATTATGAATGTGCCCAGGCCTACACTTTGAGCCTTCTGCACGTGTTTGCTGTGAGGACTGGTACCAAATGTTGCTCCAAGAGATGCTGATGTGCAAGATGAAAATATGCTGAGCTCTCCAAAAGACTCTTCTTTAAACCCTTTGGAATTCTTCATTTAGAACACAATCACTTTGTCCCATTGGTCTCATTGTAGCAAAAACTCATATTCACTTAAGTCACTCGAACTAAGCAGTTTTGGTTCAGGATGCTACTGCAGAAAAGCCTCAATCCCCCTTGTTGTCCCGGGTCCCGGTTGGACCACCGACGCAAAGTTTTCTTTAATGAGCGTGTGTGAGTGCGTACACACACCCTCTGAGTCCACTTCATTACGACAACTGTGTTTCCTCGCAGGGACGCCTGACGCAGCAGTACCGCTGATGTCTTCCATATCCACAGCCGTAGGGCCAATAAAGAAATGGCAAAGACAAAAGAGGAAGAGAGGTGGGAGGAGAAGCAATCAGCCCTACCTAGCCTCAGCCTACACACAGACAAAGACCAGCCACGACTTCAAAAGAGAAAAACATAGGGAAGAAATTGCCAAGCTCTCAGCTTTTCTGGAAACGGTCTCTACGGGTTAATTAGAACAGCAAGTCTCACATCTTCTGCCTCCGAGCTGCATACTATCAATTCACACATACATACAATTTCCCTGTGTTCCATTGAAACAACACACTCTCCACTACACACACAGTTAAATCAGGCTGTGGTTGATTTGTGCACTGGTGGCAAACTAACTTCAAACATAATCACCATCTGTCGGGTCTACTCAGGCCTGTTGTGTTGTGTTGTGTTTCCTCTCTGTCCTGTCCACACTCAGGTTAGCTTAAGTCGGAACCTTGTGGTCAAAGTCAATCCGTGCAAAGGGAAAGCTTGTAGTGACATTTTGATCAGAGGTGTCAGGAACAGGCCTTCTTGCTGCAGTTGTATTCAACATGGCATGGTCGGTGGGCTAAAAATATATTATTTTTGGGGGGAAATCCAGATAAAAAGTTCACCTGTGCAACACTCAAGAACTTAAGCTCTTTAATTCACAGAGGGAGAGTATCTGTAAGAAAAAGGGAGGCGAGGAGCATGAAAGGTGAGTAGGAACTCTTGACAATGAACATGATGGATTCAGTGGAGGGAAAAAGAAACACAGCCCCTTCTCGGCTGCAGCAATACATCACGTTTAAATGTGGAGAAGAGGCATTTGTATATACTTAAGGTACAAGTGAGTGGAAGAGAGAGAATGAAAGAAGAGGTGAGAGGGAGAGAGAGGATGAAAGAAATGCGTTACAGAGATAGAGAGGACAAGGATGACAGCTGGCCAGGCACTTCATGCATCTGGCAGGGCGACTCGTGGAGCCATAATGAAAATGCAGGGCGAGATCAGGATCAGTGTGTGAGAGGCCTCCATCCATCAAAGGACTCCCATTGTGGAAAGCAAGCTTCAATGATAACGGGGAAATATGTGGCTATTCTCCAGCTCAGATGGAGCATTTCCACATTTTGGTAGCTCTGACTAAAGGAATGGCCAGCATGCTATAAGTGCACGACAAAGTGTTGGTTATTCTCATGATTGAATAGGGTGTCAAGCTAGATATATTACCTTTATTTGGGGAGGTTTTTTGAGGAAAAAAAGCATATTTTTGTTTTAATGGTAGCCAAAGGTCAAGTCGCCACCTGTCCTAATTGGCTGTCATGCTGATAGGGGGGATGGGCTTTGCCTTTGACAAGGGCAGTGTGTAGAACAGGGGTGTCCTCACGTTTATTACTGAGGGCCACATACAGAAACATAAACGAAGGGCTGGGCCACTCACAAGAGGTGAGATATACTGCCTCATAAGTCCAGTTAGGAATTGGCAAAATCAATCAAATGTTAACTGAAAAAAACAGCCTACATCACAGCTCTCCATAGGGTTTCATTTCATTAATTTCATTTATCAAAACCGGCTGGCAGCTCATACCTTCAAACAGAAGCATATTATAAGAGGAGAAGGTTATATTTCAAGCCTGTTATGTAAATAAGTTATTGAGCTTTTTTTATCAAGTATTGTTAGAAAATGTTTTCAACTTTAATTGAGTGACTTTATTTGAAAATGTGGCTCATGAATACATGAATATTTTGAAATGTATTTTGACAAATATATTTGTGAAGTAAAATATAAGACAAGCACAAGGTTTATGTGTGGGCCATATTCCCTTAAACTTTTTTAAATGAACCACAGGCCGCAGTTGGCCCCTGGGCCGTAGTTTGGACATCCCGGATGTAGATGTTTATTAGCGATAATAGTAAAGTTGCCGTTTAGGGATTTGTTGAAGTTCGGAATACCAAAAGAAGCATATGGTTGCCAAGCTAAATTACCATTTTGCCAACATTAACTGCAACAAATCGTTATTTATGTTTTTCTCTCCTCAGTTCTGATCACCCTGTAGACTTCCTCTTCTAATAAACGGCTAAGCTGGTCCAGTGAATTATATAAGAGGTAGTTCTGTCCCGAATACCATTTTTCGGGCTCCGGATATTCGGTAGTAATCAGCAACGAATATTCTTTGAAATTGAAAAGGATATTGCATTGCGTGTGTTACTTTCGTTGCAGTTGTATATGTCTTAAGTGTAATTTGGCTTGGCCTTCTATTTTGTATGGACATGCTTTTATTTTGAAGGAGAGTTAGCACAGTTGACAGGAAGTTGTCGTTGCTATGGAAACAACGTGAAAGAGATTAATGGAGAAAGAATAATATCTACATGAGACGGAGAAAGTAAAAAATAACGTTTATGGATAAGTGTTAGTACCCCCCGAAGAGGCACAAGCTCTTACGTTGATATTGGAGATTTCAATAAATTCAAAAAAAAAAAACGAAAAAAAAAAACGAATATCCGAATAACGAAATTGAAACCTGAATAGTACTCCAACGAACGAATATTCGGGTACAGCCCTAATAAGAGGAGATGTGTTGTTCGGCATGCAAGAAATGAACCACACCCTGACTAGAGCCAGTTTTATGCAGCTCAGACTAAAATATGTTCACAGACAGCCAGACCTGGGACACCATAGATCAGGGAGGCAGCAAAATAAATCCTGATCTGCTAACCCAGGCTGCTGCTGTGGCTGAGAAACATGACATCATAGCTGATGCCTGATAATAATGCTAAGAGAGAAATATATCTTGAGGCCCTTTCTCTTTAAAATGATAAAATGTCCCAGTCTTCCTTTAATTAATGTGAGTAAATAAATGCTTCTTTTACTTATAAAGACTTTTATATCAGTCAGGAGAGCAGTCATCACTTTGTTTAATTCGGATGTGGCAGCATCTAAAAGAGACTTACCTTCTCTTTCCTCTCTCTGCAGGCCTCCTCTGCTGAGACCAGGGTTTTGTAGTAGTTGCTGCGCTCGGCTGTGAAGTGAATCTTGGACAGAGCGCCTTCTACCAGCGCAATTGACAGATTCAAACCCTCGATGTGCAGCCAGCCAATGAAGTTTCCGGCTTTGTCCATGCTCTCCACTTCAACTTCCACCTGGAACACAAGTGAGGGGGAGGGAAGGAGAGGATGAAAAAGAGGACAAGTTAATGTTCTGTGTCCAAGATTAGGTTTGAGATTCAATTACAGCAATGAAGGGAAGGTGGGGGCTGGGGGACTCCTGTGAGGAGACACCACTGTTTTTAAATAGACTCATCCACAGAGGCCTGTGAGCGCTGTATTGATTTGGTAGCACACACACAGATCCCACTTCACTCTTCTGTTGTGGATCTACTAATCAGTGGTATCTAGTTTTGACTAGAATGGCACATTCTTTTGACACAAACACCCAGAAGTGGCCTCCTGTCTTGGTGCACATAGTGCCCTTGACATTCCTAAAGAAGCGCTTCAGCCAGTTTTTAATAGAAGTAACTTCTGTTTTAATTTGCAAGCCCTAAGAGTAAGTGTAGAAACCCCAGGGCCTGCACAAAAACAGTGTGAGTAGCTTTAAATTATTGTTGCGTATGCACTTCAACCTTAATTAAGACTCTAAATATTGCCATCCTACTTTTTTTCTGTAATGTAAATCATTTGCAATTAGTGACAGCGAAGTTGCAATTCCCCTCGGGTTAACAAATGAGGGCACTGAAATAGCTAACCCTGCTGACAAAGTAGGAAAGATCTCCCAACATTTCCCACGATGGACTATAACCACATTCTGCCTATTCAGGCTAATTATCTATTCATTACATTTTGTTTCATAAGTGATGGACGACCGTGAAGCGAAGAGAAAAGAAAAATCAATCGATTTTTTTTTTCCTACCCTAAAGCCTCAGTCAGCGAGAAAGTGAGAGGGCAGGTGTGCTGAAGAGATAGGAAGAAGTCAAGCGATTAAGACTCGCACTACTCAGCCCGGCAGCCACCAGGGAAATCTAAGAGGAATTAAGTTAGTAAACTGCTCTGCCTTGTTCAGAACTAAAGTAAAACGCTTTGATTAATTAATGTATAATGGGTTCTATTATTAAGCTCAAAACTGAAAACTTAGGCATATAGCAGCGACGTACATATATTCAAACTTTCTGGATCTATTTATATAAGGCCAACAGCAATGTGGAAAAAGGTGAATGTTTCCATTGCAACAACAATTAGTACTGGGGATAGACAATATACTAATATTGAGGTTGTGAGACTAAATATTGTATTGAAGGCATAAGTGTTTGCTACAGTACAGCAGAGCAGTTTTTGTATGTTTTGTCTTTAAGGACAAGGTCATTATATCCCATTACTGATGATTTATCAAACATCTCACCAATAGCACCCATAGGAAACCTTACAGTATGTTCACAATATCAATATCAATTATTTGTTCAAAAATAATGTGATATTTGATTATGCTCAATATCACACTTCTTGGTATAATGGCACATCCATGCAGCATGGCTACAAAAACAACCGTCTGATTTGTCAAGGAAAAAAAGTAGTGGTTTTAAAAAAAAAAAAAAATGTAATTGCTTTATTAATAAGTATTGTTGTTTTCCCTGACATGCAAAAAGAACTGTAAAGCTTCCAAGTCACAAGAGCAGCTAGGACGTTAGCCTAGCCTCCCAGGTCCTGACCATGATACAATCTAAGTCCACTCATACCTCATCTGCCTTCGTATACTCGCCTTTCTCTGACTCTCCTTCTCTTGCCCTCACTGCTTTCTCAGATACTCACCCCATTTCATCTCTCTTTGTCTCTAAGTGCAGAAGTGGTTATATAACTAGGCTATTAGAGCTGCACTGGTCCTCGGAGCACCCAAATGTCAAAAGTGGGCGAGAGTTTGAAAAAGGCTAGAATGGCTGGAACCAACTTAACTGTCACCAACTACCACGCAGGCAGACAATTCAAAACACACAGCTACACACAATACTCAGAAAAATGGCAATATAAAAATGTTATGTAAAAAATAATGACAACCTCATTTGCACATTGAATGCGCCAATATATTATATAGATAATTATATCTCTCTTTGTAGAACAAGTGGAATATTTCTGACCTCTTATCAGCCTTTTGTTTAGCATGCAAGGGCTAACAACCATTCACTAGGCAATAATTGTCGACACCATGGCAACTAGAAATGGAATCATAGATTCTAGGGGAAAGTATGTCAACTGTTTGCTTCCACATTGAAGATAATTTACGATCCTTCTGAAATCATTTTAGAGATTTCAGTGTTGGTGCAGAAGCTATCTTGAGGTCAAGGCAATATTCTTCCTCTCTATCTGTGTGCGTTTGCTTGAGGAAAATAGAATTGTCCTGTACCAACTAGATAAATGTCACAACCATACGGAGAAATCACCCAGCAGGACGAGTCTTATCAATCACACTTTATGGGGTCAGATGTAAACATGTGACAGCCAGAGATGACGAGAGAGGGGTAAAGAATAGTCCAAGTTAAATTATTGGCATCACAGACGTGTTTCGATCATAATCAAACAAATTAGTATTTTTTCCCCCAGACCACTTAAAGGGAAAACCTCATTTACCACATACTGCCAACCAGCACATTATGACTAGAGGGGTAGCGTGTGTGCACACAGCATTAATAATAACAGAGAGGCCTACTGAGGGATGTCAGTAATATACTGGAAAACCAAATGAAATGACATGATTGACAAATGGTAGCATGGTCACAGAGAGGGCAGACGCTAAATTAAAAAGGCCAAATTCATTCATAAAAAGAAAGTGGATGCCCAATCTTTCACTGGGAGAATAACATCAATGATCCATGAGAGGATTGCAGATTGATACTAGTGTGTGATAACAGATATGTAGCTATGACGTGTCTTGATTCCTATTCTGGTTATACATTGTAAGATAAAGGATACATTATTAAAGCGCACTGCTATGATCTATAGAATAAATGATAGGTCAAGGAAATAGTCAATAGATGTATCAAACGTAAAATAAAACTCAATTAAGGGTTATTTCAACCCATGACCATCTTTTATATACATCACAACTGGCTGGATTTCTGTGGCATCTATGATTACTTTTAACATCTATTTATGAACACACATAATAACACACATTTTTTTGTATTTAAATGTTGTATTCTGTAAAATGTGTAAATATGTATAATGACATTTAATTTAATTCATGCAGTGAATTGTCATTGCTGCTACCTCTGCCATTATCCCTTCTGTTATTTCTTTGTGTTTATTTGTATTGCAATGAGAGAGCACAACTCATGAATTAGATCTGAAGGCAGAATTTCAGAGTTGTATAAAAACCCACACATGGATTTTAGTTCCTCTGCCCTTTAAAGTAAATAGCTTTGGTCACAACGTGGAGGGGACAGGGGAGGCGGAGTGGAAACTGCTTTGAGTAGAGCCCAGATGGTTCCCAGCGGAGGCTTCCTCCGAGCCAAAATGGCTCCCGCCGGAACACAAATGGGCTCTGGTAATCTCATAAACGCTGGGATTGTGTCGACACAGTGGACGGATAAGAGAAAAAGGCAGAGTATACATACACACAAAGCCATGCACATGTGCGTGCAGGCACATACACATGTGCAGCCATAAAGAGTACACAAGACAAAGGCATTTGGTGCCATTGAAGTGAAACCTGGCCCAGGGGCATGTTTTAAAACTGCAGCAGATTTAATTCACTTAGCCCTTTGAAAGTGAACAAAAAAATAAGACTGCGAAAGTGTCGCGTCATGTCAGAGCCAAACCCTGCACTAAAAGAAAATTAAACAAGACGGTGGGCTGGCAATTTAAAAATTGGCAAGCAGTGGGATTTTCTTTTATCACCACAAACAAACGCAATTTTGAGTACCTGTAGGGAAAAAAGCTAATCCATAAAAAACAAAAGGTTACCCAGAGCAGGATGTGTCCATTGGTGAGTCCAAAACCCCAGGAGGTCTAACCTGGCACATGCTAGAGGACCAATTCAAGCATTGCTTTATGCATACAGCCTCGGCTACATATTTACTCATCGGGAGAAAGAAGCATATATATAATGCAAGGCGCAGAGAAGATTAATCTGTCAGTCAGGGCTTTCAATCATCGCTGACGGTAACTCTGCCACTATTTAAATCGGAATTTTACAGCATATTCCAATTACAGAGATCACCGTTATCACCATACAGAGTTAGGTTTGCATGTTGCAAATTAACAGTACTAGTCGTAAAAGTTTAAAGGCAGAGACGGGGGGTAAACACAGAGAGTACTTCTGGCTGTGGGTAGGCGAGGGAGAAAGTGTGTGTGTGGTTGCTTGTCAAAGACGGCCCTGCAATGTGCGGATGCAAGCAGTGAACACCGGGGAAACAGACTGGCAGGTGGAGACGTTTTGGCATGTCTTCATTCATTCTCATTAGGCAACAAGGAGGCGGCTGCCACTTAGTCTGGCTCTCTCAAATACTTGTGTGTATGAATTCAAAGTGGATATATCAATAGTTTTAAAGTCAAATGATGCCAGGGATAATATTTATGTGGGTGTGTTTGCGCCTCCTTGAGTGTATTCGAGTGTTACGGGATGAAGTGTTCTTTGCATTAGTAATATGGGTGCGTGTGTGTATGAATATATCGTATGGCAGCGCAGATAAGACAAGGTAAAAGTGAGGCCAAATCAACTTTCTGTAACAGAGAGTACAAGCAACACTCTTTCCTCTCTATCTCTGTCATATTATCTGTTCGTCTCTCTAATCACTGTGACTCTGAGAAAACAAACCAGACAGGCACATAGACGGAAAGAAAGTCAGACAAAAAAAAGACAGAAATAAACTCAAGTCACTCGCACCTATAGCCCTTTGCTCATCCAGCAGAATAAGCCATTCATCAAACTGAGCCTTGGAGAAGATTGAAGAAGTGATGTGGAGGTGTGCAGAGTGTGTGTGTGTGTGTGTGTGTGTGTGTGTGTGTGTGTGTGTGTGTGTGTGTGTGTGTGTGTGTGTGTGTGTGTGTGTGTGTGTGTGTGTGTGCTCGGGCAAAGAGATCAAACCTCCTTTAAGCACTGAGTGATCCCAAAGCCTAGAGGTGCAAAGTAGGGAGAAAAAGGGGTAAGAAGAGAGAGCAATCAGGTACTCTCTATAACTTAATTCATATTCCAAGTCTCCTCTATTGACTTAAAAAAAAAAAATCAATGGCTCTGGACACTTAATTCAGAGTCATGAATGTGGCATGAAGAGGACAGTTTGTCCTTCTCATGGGCACATGTGGATTTAAGTAGAATAAGCTGAGCACTGGCCGATCAGCCTCACCGCTCTCAGCCCAGTCTTGCGTGAAAACTCCATTTGTGGGTATGAGCGGCGCCATCCAACAAAAGTCCATCATCCCTCAATACTGCCCCTCATGTTGAATTATATGGACCATTTTTTCCCAAGTGGACACTCAGAGTTCCTTTAAATGATACATTTGTAGCCCCAAGTAAGACGTACATCCACAACTTTGATCAGATTCCAACCGAAAATCAATATCTCATGAAGGTGTTCCTGTTGGGCGGAGATAATTAATCAAAGCTAAATTGCAAACTGAATGAAACTGTCCAAGAAGACATATGAGCCTTGGGCAAAAATAAATAAGCGGACGACTACTACAGGGGTAATAAATACAACATTAGTGTGACAGAGTCGCAACAAGCCATGACAGCTATGTGAAGAGAAGTCGCTCGGCTTCTTAGTGATCCTGAAATATGTCCGGGTGTGAGATTCTGTGCGGTGTGCTGATAGGTATGTAATTGTTTACTCGCCAAGAGCAGGAATAACATATCAGTAGCACTGTCAATGTTTCGTGGAGGGCGGTGACAGTGTGGACAGCGCTAAACAGAAAGAAAATAGGGTGACATCCTAATGTTTATGTAGGGTAATCACAAAAGGGGAAGATAAGAAAAACGACAAGCTGCAGAAGGTAAATGTGTTAACACCCTGTTGCTGTTTACATAGAAGTCATTTGGATGGAAAAAAGCACTGAATGGCACCCCCGAAAAATCTTCCCACAGCCCATTATCAATAGTGCATGTCCATTACTACTAAGGTCCATAAACTGCTGTTAATGGAACATAGTTGCACAGCATGGCCAGGAAACAGTGGTACATACTTAATCACTCAAAATAAACTAGCTATTTGATTGTGGTAACAGGCACTCTTAAGTGTTGGTACCCTGACCACCTACTTGTTTACTTACCTAATTCTAACAAAAGACCTGTCTTTCTTAAGTGCTATGCGTGTTAATATGTATTTCACTCAGTCACAACATGCAAGGGTGTAAAACAGCTAAATGTGTTAGCATGCCACTCTGGTAGAATCAAGAGGAAAAGGCCAGTGCGTTCCGGGAGGAATCTATAAATATAGATCCCTTTTATTTAAAAAACAAAAAGAGAGAAAGAGAGACAGAGAAGAATAAATGCATGAATTAAACAAACTGCTATTGATCCCTTAATGGCATAGGTCAGACAGGGATGTAAATAGTGTGTTAATGGGCCCTGTAATTTAAAAATCTTCACACCTGAAGAACACCAGCAGCCAGTATTAAAGAGAGGGGAGCTGGGAAACTGATGACTCGTGTCGTCCCCAGAACAAAAAGGAAATAAGGGCCAGAGGGTAACAGAGGTCATCAACCATCGAACAGTGGTAAAACCAGGGCAGTGGGAACGGTTCTGTTTGTATTGACATGATGACTGAATAATTGACCTACTTTACTTTTCAATAGGACAATCAAATCTGCATTGAGTGAGACATTTTCAGCATACTATTTATATACACCGGGTGATGTCAAAAGAAATAAAAGTGAGATGTCAAGCCAGAGGGAAAAACATTCTATCAAGCAGATAAGAATATAAGAATAGTCTGTTTAGATATACTTTTTCGGTTAACAATGAGATTCCCATTTATTTTAATGTCCACACAAAACATACTATAAGAAACTAGAGATAAACTACAATACAAGCAAATCTAGGCCGATTAGAGGGACAAAGGTTGGGTGAGGTGAAGCTTCGCCAGCGGCTATCCTAAGCCGGCAGGAGGCCTGTGTGTTTGTGGGTTATTGACTGTCCTGCTTTGGCAAGCCAGCTGCACAGCTAAGCTCTAGGCCAAGGGCCAAACCTCTGGCACCAGTTCCAAAACTAGGTTGGTTCATTAACTATCAGACCACAGGGTTAGGACAGACAGTTATTTGTCAGATGTTTATCAAGTTAAGCCTGTTGATGCTAGAAAATGAGGGCTAAGCATGCACCATACTTAATTAAATATATGATTAACACATTGTAATTTAGTATAGAAGGACACCTTTAAACGTTTACTATTACTAATTTTATATAAAGATGAATACATTAAATATTACCTATATCCGCTTAACACTAAATGATAGTGTGTTATGAATCTTTTAATATTCAGGTACTGCTCATAAATGCTAAATAGGGGACAGTATTGTGTTGCCACACAACTTTCCATTGTACAAGATTAACGGAAGGGTTGAAATGGAGGGTAGAGCTGATGAAGACATAAGAAGCTCTCCATTTACAGCTTGGTGTGGGGTGAGGATTGGGGAGGATATTGCCGTCCAAATTGCTCACTGTGAAGCCAAAGGGTGTCTCTAAACAACTTGGTGGCAGAAGGACACTTTATCACATAGCCTCAGTCAACAGTTATAACAGCCGTTGTTTTAAGGACAACAAATCGGACACTACAGCAAACCAGCCACCTCTACACAAACATCAAGCTTCTTTTTGGGAAAACATCAATTTCCTGTAGGAATCAAACACTACATTTTGGGAGTTTTGGTTTTGAACAATTTCCGCAGAAGGTCAGTGTTTGTAGCATTGGAACAACAGCATGCATATTGGACAGGAATGTTTTTGTGGGGGTGCCTTTGTGCGCGTAGACTCTCTTTAGGGTGATCAATGTGACTCGGGGGGTCCCATGCATCAGTGTCAGTGGCAGGCTGCTGTCTGTCGGTGGCAGCGTGGGGAAAAGTCAAACGGTTTCCCTCATGGCCGAGGCCATTAACAGTCAGGCAGGCAGCGTGATCTCCACCATTAAACCTGCCTTACGCCCATTAATGAGTTTTTCCTTTTTATCAATAGATTATTGATGTTTGCCTCGCATCGCTGTTCTGCCAAAGCAGGTAAAAAAGGAGAAGTTGGTGGGGAGGGAAATGTGAGAGATTCTTCCAGTTAATACAGCTGCTGAAGAATGTGGATTGGAAATATCACCTGATTGTTTTTGGAATATTTAATTAGCGTTTTTGGTTAAATAAAAGTATTTTAAGATAAATGGAGAAGCCGGAAAGCTTTAATGGACAATTGATGCATTATTTACATTTTGTATTAATAGAGTAAACGAGAGCCCAGTCTGCTCTGATTGGTTAGATGTCTGGCTCTTGTGATTGGTCATTTGCTTAGAAATGTGTCAGAAATGTCCCACCCCCTTGGCATATCACGTACGATGTGTTGGAGCACTAGCCAAAACAAGAGCAAGTGTTACATAGTGATGTCACTATGGTCCGAAATGAATGAGGGGAACTCCCTAGAAGGGAACTTTGGTATTGTAGACGTTGAAGACCATTTACATGTAGACAAACATTTATAACTAAACTACAGAAAGGGAAAACCCAAAATAGCAGAGCATAAAGATTGCTTGTCTTATTTGATACCAAAAATAATTAATACATTCTTAGTGGTCACCAGAAATTGTTGGGCCCCACCATCGGTTTGCCTTTCCCTCAGAAAAAGAAACAAAGAAATGAATGATTCAACCTCAAATATATTGAGTCCACAGTATAGTCTAAACTCCAGCCAACATTGAGGAAAAGTAATGGCGAAAGAGTGATATATAGAGAGAACAGTATTTCAAAAGCGGGTTTAGAGACTTATGAAGCCTCACAGAAAAGCAGTCTGAGCTAAGATGTAGAGAGAGAAAAAGAAGATGTCAATAGTGAGTGGATCAGAGATGTTGTCCTCTGCAAATGACCTACAGTAGACTACCAAACTAAAGCAATAAATTATGGAGAGCTCTCCTGCTTGGGGGGGTTTCAGCACTGCGCTGGCATTTTAAGTGGCGTATTGTCAACACAAATGCATCCCTTTGCTTGTGACATACAATCTCAAAACAACTGAATGACTTTGCAGCCTTTTATCATCTGGTAGCCGTTTGCTGAGTGGTACTAAGAGAGTGAGAACTACCCATTAAAGTCAATGAGCTAGTGTATTTAACCATTATCCTGTTAGAATACAGCATGGAATATATTTTCAACATTGATCAGGCACAGCTGCTGCCCGTTAAAAAGTACACATAAACAAGGTCGTGCTGAATTGTATAAAAAGGAAATTCACTCCGTTTGAAACCCGCAGGCTTTTGTGAAGCTCACTGACCTTTGTGGTCATGCTTTTCTGTCATTTCCCCCCCGAAGCCACAACATGTACAACAATTAAACACTATAGGGATTTGACAAGTACCAACACAATGAAAGGGCCCACAGCATTGCGTAATACAAGACCTCTGGTGATGTAATGACCGACAACATTCAACATCTCTGGGTGGATCAATAGTGTTGTGAGGAGGCTTGAACCTTCAACTAACACACCGGGCTCTCATTTGATTACATTACCTGGCACTTCTGATTCTGCGACCCCCCATTAAATGATCACTATGCATACCTGTATCCATGGTTAAGGTAGCATGATAGGAGTAGAGGTACACATCATAAAACCTTCTATTTCTTGGAAGGTTGGAGGTCAAAAAGAAAAAGTGCAGGACTCTGCAAACCTAATCATGCTAAACCTTTAGTTAAATGAGTTTATGGATCCGTTGTTACTGAGGTGAGGAACAGAACAGCTCACGCGAAACACAAAAGGTAGCTGAGCAAGACTCTGCATTGGGCCTTAACAGCCTGGTTATTCAAATCAATAACAGCAATAACTACAATCCATCTCATTTTTAAGAGAGGGGCGACATGGCATCCGGTCGATGAATATTGAGCTACATTTGTAATATTACTAATATCATATACCGTAATTCCCTTTAACTGGGCGGTGGGAGGGTGCAGTAGGGAAAACACAAATTGAACTGGGCTGTGAGTTATTAAACGGCTGTTAGAAACAAATGTCGCTGAGCTCTGTGAGAGTTATTACTTTGGTGAAACAGTTTTAATTTGTTTGTCTATGCAACTCAGCTAATGCCGATCTAAATGGTAACAAAAGGGGGGAATTGTACATTAATTGCACCTCTGGATATATTTCAATGGTCACTGTAATTCATTTTTAGACATTTCACACTTACGTAGTTCTCAGCGGTACATTGTGTTCTGGGTTGAGACACCCAGCCTTTCGAAGCCCTAGGGTATCGGAAAGCAATGAGAGGTAAGCGTCAAAATCTTAAAATCGCTGCCTGAAGCAGTGAAGGCTCGGTGGGAGCAGTCAAGCTGCATTGAGCACATTTAGGGGTGGTCAGAATGATTGGAGAGGGCATTAAGCCACATTACCTCTCAAAATGACAGCGCTGCTTTCCTGCAGATCCATTTACACATATACCTCCGAGTACACAACCAATAAAACCTGGCCATTATTTTGCAATCACTGAGCAGTACAGCAGCAACAAAGAGGAAATAACAATGACATGCTGTTTTCCCTACCAATTTGGAGCTGAGCCTCATTTTAAAAGCGGATATTCTGCTGTGATAAGGAGAGTGAAAGTAACTATCATCAACAGGTCCACAATATTCAAATCTATTTATATAATACGTTATTTCCTTTGACTATTTATTAAAGTTAAAACACACTTACAGACATACAGGGATGATTGGAAGCCGGAAAAAACAAGATCCATTAGAGACACGGCTAGCTGTTAGCTTTGTGATGTCAGCACATGTGTTATTTTATCTACTGTCATTTGCTAATCAGAGGCTTTTAAACATAATCCTCCAACATGCTTATCTTTTCATGATGGAGGGGATGATTTCTATATGCATCACCATGGTTGCCATGCCTCCAAAGACAATTATTATACTACTAATTGTGATAGTGAGATGTAAAAAATGGAAGGCGGGAGTGGGTACCTTTTGTCAAACCTCTCTACAGTCATATCCAGCAGCTGTTTTTTCATGCAGCCCCCACTTGCTAACGCTTTATTAACCAATTTAAGATTTCATAATGGAATTTTAAATATTTATGATTCCGTAGCTGGAATGACCAAACTACGATGGGGCGCCAGATATAGCCCTACGTACAAAAAACGGTGAAGTAACATGAATCCTTAGCGGACATCCTTTCAAACAATTTAGATGTTTTACTTTTTGATTCATAAGAAAAAAAATTGGAGATTGGTAACATCATCCAAATTCGGCACAGGAGAATATTGAAAGAAATAAAATGAGAAGCCGTGTTGCAAATGAGGAAACACAAACTTCCATAGCCCTGCGAAAACATTTGTACGCCTTCAGCATTGTGGCCATGCTATTTGGAATTCAATGACCTCAGGGGGAAAGATGGCAGGTGAATGTGAGAAGGGCACGGGACAATCATGGCTGGGCTATCATCATCTGTCTCCACCTCCTTTTCTATCCTCTTTCTCCAGTTGACACGGCAAATGGCACAGCCAGCCTGTGTCACTCAAAAAGCCATTTCTGTCCTCCCAGGCCCTGCCGGTGCTGACGGAGTGAGAGAATGAGGGAGCGGAAAAAAGGGGAGGGAAACAGCCGACAGAAGCATTTTTCAACATGGCTTTTTGTCAATTTCTGTGTGCTTGTCAAAAGGAGCGGCGGTGCCTGGTTTCTAGGCTGGTTGTAGAGTTGTTAGGCAAGGGGTGGAAGTTTGAGTGTGGGGAAAGTAGAGGAGACAGTTTACTGAAGAGGTACTACAGGTTGATATACACTTGTAGTAAAGACAAAAAGCTGGAGACTGCAAGGAGTCCTGTGAAGACATTCAGATTCCATTTAACTGCATTTGTTCAGGTATTTTCCAAAAGGACGTTATAAAAAAACAAAACCAGGGCTCTAAAAGAAATGCCTCCTTTTTGTAAGAGGACATTGATGCAGTCACTTGTGAAGCGACTGGCACACTAAGAAAAGGGATAGTACAGTCAGTCAAAATAATGTTTCATGCCAACAGGTAGTCAGACATCATATAATAAGGTATAATAATCTGACCTAAGTCAGGGACGTACACGATAACAACCTCGAGACGAATCATCCTATAATCATCCGTCAATTTTGGCAATCTAATTCAACCTCTCCGCAAGTTCAATCACATAAATGGCAACTGACTATCAACAAGGAGAAAGAGGGGAGGAGGGGCTGATTGAATCAAGTCATGCCTACATACGAGGAATACAGTTATTATGTTGCAGGACTGCAAATGACAATTCATTGCCAAAGATGATTTGCCCTCCATTTCCTTACCCGTGGGAATACTATAGTGCATGACAATGGTAGTTCATCTAATCCGTAAGGCACCCAATTACACGGGAATGACATCCAACTTTCATTCCCACCTTAGGAACATGGTCAATTAATAAAACTACACTCGTGAACATAATAAACAAGTATCAGAAGATTTCGGGTGTTGCATTTAAAAAAAAAGGGAAGAATTATTCAAGATTTCATTTTTATTATTTGAAGTCTCCAATCAACAACAGCTCCAAATGTGACACCTTCAGATTCTTATCAATATTTGGCTCACCCTTTGAACCAATCATCTATCTGACCTCTCCGACCAATACAGGGAAATAAGAAAAGAAAACCACTGTCAAAATCACAACAGGGCTTTCAAACACCCCCACAAGGAGGAGAGAGGGGAGAGAAATGGTGCTAAAAATGTAAAAGAATACAGAAACACAGATGCTGTTAATCAGCGCTACATCAGAGAGGACATTATCCGACTACAGAATCAGTAGAAAGAAAGATGGAAAATGCAGTTTAATGACGTTTAATTGAGCTATTCAGTGCACTGGGCTGTATGACCTATAATTTACATCAATATATGTTAATTTACTTAATTTTCCCCTCCATCGACTAGATTGAAATGCATTACAAAACATCAGGACGGAAACTGACTCAACCTATGTGGGAACATCATTGAAAACACTTTAAGTAAAAGCTTTTACGTTTGATTTATTATATCAAATAATTCCTCCAATCGCTGGGATTCTTAAGCATAAAGAAAAGGGATGAGTCATCAGTCATGAGTCAGTCAACAATGTCAGAATTGCATTTTTCCTTTCAAAGTGTTTTCAGGGCCAGAGCTGAAGAAAAATGTAAACCGCTCTTTTTAGTCATGAACACCACATGGAGGTTTGTGAACAACGTGTGCACAAAAACCATGGCTCATTCACAGTTAATACAACATAATACAAGCAGTACAATCGGCAGGAAGGTTGAGTCATTCATGAACAAAAGGGCATCAAAAACATCCTCAAGCCAAGTGATGTCACTAGTTGTTGGTTTGGGTTTATCACAGGTTGATTGGATGTACTTATTACATTTAGTTTGATAAAGCAGGAACACATTTCATAAGGAAACTGCAGTCATTATATTTGACAAGTACTATCACTATGGCAACACATTTTCTCCTCTATTACAGCAACAAATGAGTGTCCCTTTTAGAATGACCCTGCTGATTATCAACTAAATAAAAACAGGATATTGTTAAAGTAAAGCTAGCCCAAATGTGCATGTGTAAAAATGTACTGTAATAGATCAAATCTATTTAACAGACAAACAGTCGCAGCGATTATTCGATTCATTTGGCTCAGAATGCACCATTTCCTGCGGGAGTGCTTTTAACACCAGCAGGTGTGCGATAGGACAATTGTGCTTCCAAATAGGATGGATAACGTTCACTTCAGAAACTGGCAGCCGCACAACACACACTCTTCAAATTCAATTTCAACAATGTGGCCACAGGCAAAGGCAGACCCCCCTGCTACTAACATGGAGCTACAAGCCATTATAATCTTGTGGCCAGTTCAAAATGTTGCCCAGACCTACTGCTTGAAAACCCAATGCACCTTGTAAGAAAATAAAACCGTACGCCCAAAGGATGTTGGCTGATGCCGTTTCCGCTCGATGAATAAGTGGAGAGCTCAATTGTTTCCTCAAAAGAAAGACCAATGTGTCTCCTTGGTTTCATCAATTTTCATTCCATTATTGCTGTGCACAGCTGAGCTACTAACAAATGGATGGCAAGATGCTGATAGGCAACAGGAGAAAACAAATTGCAGCCCTCGAAGAAGAGTGTCTAGACGATTAAGTCAGCAAAGCCATCTTCAGACAAAACGGTCAAACTAAAGTGCATACACAGGCACTGAAAGCTTTTGCTAGCGGATTCTTTAACTAGTCAATATTTAAAAAACATGATGAACAGTGTTTCCGCCAGACTAAGGCTGAGAGGGTGGGTGGGGGGGGTTGACGTCACGTTGTGTCACTTGACTTGAATGTTGACTTGAGCTGTCCCTTATAGATACCATCTCTTTACATATGCACACACACACAATTTTGAATTGCGCTGTCCCTTTTACTATCTCTTTACGTCTCCCTGCCGACAGGGACACCCCTCCTGGCATGGTCCTTGGAAGATGCGCAGTATTTTTTTTCATCACAGGAACGCGCTTTGCTGGCGGCTAAAATAATCCCACCAGACTCCTTTGCCCTTCCAACAGAGGGATGTCCTTGTCCTTTTTCCTTTTCGTCATTTCAAGCAATAAAAACTCTCGATCTTCTCTCAAATTATTTATTTTTTTGGACGCCCTCGGCTCGAGTTCAGGGCGTTCCGAGCTGAATCAGAGCGTCAAATGACGGCAAGACGCCCCCCTGACGGAAACGCTGATTTTTAACATCTGACCCACACTTAAACACAAAAAATGGAGGGAAACATCAAATGTCTGTGCCCATGAGAGCAATTCCATGGAACCACCACATGTGAAGACAGTAATAATGGCAAAAGGGAATTCAGTTTCTGACATGACAGGAGTTTTCTCAGAAGCCCAAAGTTCACAAGACATGTTTCCTGCTTCTTTCTGCAAAACAGCGATAGGTTTCAAGACAAAAATATCATTTTCAGTAAGTGTCAAACAATGAGTGACAGGAAAATGAAAGTGAAATCAATGTCTGCCTTGGGAAATTATGACTGTCCACCCAGCAGCAGTGCAAGTGACTTAGACTGATGCCATCAGTGAGAGAACTGACAGAGAATAGAGAGAGAGCAGCAGTAGGAGGATTAGTAGGCGGTGGCCTGTGTGCAGCATGAGTCTATCAAATATCTACAAGCAAACAATGATGGAATACATGGAATAAAAGCACAGGAGAGATCATGTAGATAAAACATTGGATGCACTTAGTGTAGTTTCTAAATGTAAAGATGTCAGCGTTTAAGTGGGTTGTGGCAATGCATTGGGATTGTTCTGTGTATGTTTCAAAAGTGAAGAGCTCTGTAGATGGAGAATAGCTTCAGGCTTCATTTAACTTATTCTCTTGATATCATGTATGATGCGAACATTGCCCTGCATTATGGAACCATAGACATGTATCTAAGTATGATCGCATGTGACTGTGTGTGCAGTTCTTTTCTCCAAACAGAGTTGAGAGCAGAAATCTCATTTAGAAGATAGGGCATGATAGTTATGAATTAATTCAAAGACAATCTTCTGCCAACAGCGATTCTCTTTAAAAAATATAATATATATAATATATACGCACACACTTAAAATCCTACTAAGAATTTCCCAATGAGAAGCACAGAACTGTCAGAACGCTATTGGGAATGTAGAGAGCCAAAACTGCAGCCAGTTGACTTTTTGTAAGCGTTCAGCTCAGCAAAAGTAAGCAAAAAGTGCTAGCTCCCAAACCAAATCACGCTTGTTCCACGCTGTGCGGATGTGCCAGTAAGCATTACGTAGTCGTCATCAGATTCCAATACAAAGAATGGAAGCTAACCGCACATGTTCCAACACACAGGACAACTCATGTCAGCCGGATGTCTACCCTCTACCAGTCCCTAATTTCCTCTCCTACCCCTGCTCAGGGCAGGCCAACCGTATTCCTTTTAATCCCCCGAGGCTATGTAAAAGTGCAAACATGCAGAAAGGTATTAAAAGGCAGAGTAAGAGTGTGTGCATGTGTGTCTCAGATATGCCTGCATTAGCAAGATCTCATACAGCAGCCAGAATGAAAGCACTTCCATGTAGCAGGCTCACGGCACTTATTTTTCATTTTGGATCACTTATACTAGGCTACTTAATATTCAATTATAGTCGCAGAGTTGCAAACTGAGTACAATCAGCAAAGAGGAAAACAATTACTGTCAGTGGTTTTACTTAGACAAGACCAAGTTTATGAGGTGTACAGCACTGGTGCCACGCCTCTCTGCACTGACGCCGCTATTTCCCCCCACAACCCCCCGTGTGCGCTCACCCACACAAAACACATGTTGCCCTGCATAGTGGTGCTTTAGAGAACTCAATCGACATCCTACCCTCAGCTCTCCTTAGTGACTGTAAGCGGACTGTGTGGGAGGACTGGCTCTGACAGAATGGACTGCTGTGTTATTGACTTCAATTTAGAAAGTGCTGCCTGCTGCTTTTCCCCCCCTTCCTTTCACAGCCAGGACTCTGTTGGACCCCAGCCGCAGCCGACGATATCCCTGATTGCACTGCTACAGAAAACACATTCAAGCAAGGTCACAGGGTTGGAGTTGGAGGGATGGGGTACTTTTCCATTGACCCATATTCCATTTCCATCTTACTATGCTTTTACCTTTACCAAAATGTATTATTTTTCTCACATTAATTCATACGCAAGTCCATGGTCGCTTAGCAATAATGTCAAAGTCCACTCGGGTGTCCGTTTCTACCCTCCAGCCCTCCCCCTCCTGCTTTGTGTCCTACCTGCTTGGGTAGACAGCTGCTGAAGTGTCGTATTGTTGGGAGCCGCAGGTACATCGGCACAAAACATTTGATGCTGTGCTGGCTGCGCTCGTAGATTAGACACACTTAGCTTGGCTTCACAAATCCCCCAGTATGGGAAAATGGTGGAGGCAGAGAGACAGCGGATATTACAAAGGAAAAAATAACTGGCTGGGAGGCGAGTAGTCCTATTAGAGAACGGACACACACAATGAATCTCCCACACCCACACACACACACACACACACACACACACACACACACACACACACACACACCTGTTCTCTTCAGAATTTACAGGTAAAATGATTGTGTATTTCATCACAATCAGAATTCATACACATCTAAAATGTTGGCTTTAATTAAATGTATTATGTCAATACATTTCACAAAAATGTATTAGGTTAGATGAAAGCAATAATATAAAGTTGCACCTAATATTTTAGATTCAAACTGAATATTATTGCTTTCAACTAACCTAATACAGTTATGCGAGATCTATGATACATTACATTTAAGTCAAAAGTTCAGTTTTTTTGTATTTAAAGTATATTGGCTACATGTTTTTATTGTTATTTTGCCTACATTTTGAAGCTGATAGTTCCCTTGAACATAGATAAGGTTAACTATCAGTAATGGAATCCAAATTGGGAGCATATTAGATAAAAAGCTCTGTCCCCCGTCATTGGAAAGCAGTTTGCAATATTGTGTGGCGTCACTACAAAAGATATCTGGCATAAGGCAAAAGATACAAACGCACTAAAATGGAAGTGGAAAGCAAAAATATTTTTGGCATGCACATGCTGAATCTATCTGCTGGACAGTGCTGCCGGTAATCTGGGAGTGGACAGGTGGATTTGAAAAGATGAAAAGCTGTTTCGTTTTTTTTCTTTCATCCCTGTGAAGGAACAGTCCTCAGTATGGCTAATCCTCCCCTACATGAAGCTTGATGGAGATTCCGGGATTAACAGCTTCATAGAAATAACCATTTTAAGAAGGTAATTGTCGCAGTGAGATGGAGGAGGAGGAGGAGGAGGAGGATATTTGAAGGTCATGGCTTCATAGTTGAAGATGAAAGAAAGGTGGCCACTTTGAGAACAACAAAAGAGTGGTCACTTCAAAAAACCCTGAGATGGCCTATAAGGAGAGAATTCATGTCGATATTTGAGAAATATAGCTTAACCAGCAAACTGACTTTTTTCTAGTGCTACACGTTTGATCCAATTACATCTAGCAGCAGACTTTCACACTTGTCATTGAATGAAAGCCACACAATAAGCATCAAGGCAAGACGAGACAAAACCCATGTTAGTGTTAACTCTTGGTTAGGTGGTAAGCAGAAGTAAAGCCACACGTTGGGCTGATGTCCCTGTTGCAAAGTATCTACTCTCTTGGTTTGACCAAGCCAAGTCACATAGAAGTAAAAGAAGGCGAGGGAGGGGTGGAATGAAGACAGCATCTTTGCTCCCAAGAAACTAAAAGTCTAGAAGATTTAGCTGCTCTCTCAGTGGTGAATTACTATGTTTTTACCTTCACATTGCTCAGAGAAAGAGACATCCATTTCCTAAGGCCTGGCAGTTGGCAAGGCAACATTGTGATGAACGCACAAACAGGGATGCTCCACGAATCCTAATAAGGCCAGCTGACCAATGACGTGGCCAGGGCAAGATATGGGAGGCATTAGCATATGGTGAGAAAATTATAATGGGCATTATATTACAAACTTGGCACACATATAAACAGCATACAGTTTTTTTAATTCAAAATATCTTTAAAAATGAATGGGCTCATAATTAGTGGAATCAAGCTTAAAATTTCAATTTACCTGGCCAAACAGACAGTATCTCATATCTATCCATCTTGCCTCACGTTGATTGGGTTAACAGTGCAAACCTACTTGTATCTTTCTTCTGCTTCCAGCTAACATGGCGCTAGAGCTAATCCCTGCTCTGGCAGCCATTATGAACACAGCTCAACATAATGAAGCCCATTAGACTGGAGACAATGGCTGCTAGCGAAGCTCAAACACTGAATGACACAGGATGAAAGCAAAAAAAGAGGGGTGAAAACGCTCATCTTTTATTGTGCGCCTTCAGTTGCCATGACCTGATAGTGCTCTCATTTGAGAGAACACACTCTGTCGCACACAAAAAAAACATATGCTGAATGAGCAAACACAATTAACTTGGGACTGGCCTGCAAATTGTAGAGCAGAGGAGCACTGTAAGAAGTAGCAATTTGGAGAAGGGGAGTGAGGGCAAGTAGACAGAAGGGGGAGAACAGAGGAAGAGAATTGAAAAATAGGGGAAAGAGAGGGGGGACAGCACAGCAGCAGCAAAAGAGAAATAATGAAACAAGGATGGGAGAAAAAGAGCAAGCATAAAGACAGTGTAATTAGAGAAGTGAAAAGGCAGAAAGAGGAACATTGAGTATAGCTTAAGAAACACACATGGATCTGAGAAACATATGGAAAGGGAAAAACTGTGACTTCAACTAAATGTGATTAATGACAGCAATAAATTACCAGCAAGTCTAGATCAAACCATGTTTATTGTCTTGGTATCCTAACCTGCCCTCCGAATAGGCGCCAGCTAAATGCTTTAAATGAAAATGTCATAGGATGCTTGATGAAGGGCAATGCTGATAATGTTTTCAAGATTTGTATGCTTGTATTGAGAGGAGGTCAAACAAGGTCAGTAAAAGCAGACTGGCAAGAATGAGCCGGCATCGGGATGAAACACAACAAATCATCCAACCTGGGCATACAAGCCACTAATATACCCTATTGCTTATTATAATCTCTTGATACACTGGCATATGATTGGTGTGTTCGTCTCTGTGTGAACGTCTCTGTGTGCATGTGTGTGAGTGCGTGTGTGATGTGAACATTTAAACAGAAATATCCTTACCAAGCCATTTAAGCCTTTACAGGGACACTGATATCAGTGTGTGTGGATGTGTGTGTGAACACGTAATCTCTTGCAGAATTAATTCCTGGAAATTGAAATGAAAATGGGAAAGGAAGTGTGTAGTCGCGGGTCATTTACTTCAAGGTCACCAACGTAGAGTTTGGGGTTTCTGTGTGTTTTAAGTATGGTGGCAAAGAAAAATCTGTTTAAAATAACATTGTGCCAGGGCGGTCACTGGTATGCAATAGGGATGTGCATCTCCATCACTGAGGCCGATGCGATGCGCTTCTCGATACATTGCCAACGATACATTAACGATACATTTGAAACACCAGGCGATTCGATACATACGATTCCCCCCTGTTGAGATACAGTTCGATACGATTTGATTCAACATTATGCGATACAAGGTGATACGATTAAACACGATGCAAAATAATGATACTTCAATATGGTACAACAGAGGATTTTTGTTTTATTCCTTATATGCAGCAAATCATACATTAACAAAAAAGTGCTTTACATATTTGGTTCTCTCTACTAGTACTGCACATCCCATCATGCTGTTTATTTTTTACCTTTTTTTACCTTAAAAACCTCTCCAGACTACAGTACAATTGTATAACACCTCACAGTTAATCAATTTAAGGATGCATTGCCCATGATTAACAATGTGCAAATAACAACTACCATAGTGCAATGCCCATACAGCTGCCAGCCTGATGAGCTTAACACTCATTCATAGGCTAACTCACCAGTGAGCAGAACGCAGTGGTTTCTATATGAACAATAAAGAATACAAATAAACTTTCACAAACAGGTATTTCATAACTGCTTACAGTAAGGAAGACACTTAAACTATGATTGGCAGTCACAGGCTGTTGTAAACTAAACACCACTCTCTCTGACATAACTCCTCACCGAGTGATTTAACTCAAATGTCTAACTTTCAGGTTTCTCTTTTCAGCTGCAGACCCCATGTCGCCTCTTTACTGTATGTGCGTCGCTAAGAATCGGTGAATCTTAACATCCCTAGTATGCAATCATCCACTGGGACATTACCGGATACTTGGAGGACACCCTCACTCGTCCTCACACACATGTATGCAAACACTTTGTGAAAGCTCTCAAAGCACAACACAAGCCAAACAAATAGTGTCTCTGATTCACATGCACACAAACAGAAAGCCATATGTAGTTTGCCCAAGGGCCCATAATGTCAATGTTTGATCCTGGCAATGGCAGTCAATGACATTATCATTAGATCTATCATTCAACAGTACACTCTGCTTGTCATTGCTGCTATACCATACTGCAGGCAATTCACCCAAATGGAACTAGTGACACGCACACATGCAAATAGACACAGGCTGCTGACCTACATGTGAATGGCCGTTGCCCAGATTCACTAGCACTGACCCCAGGGGATGGGTTCTGTAAGGTCTCCTCGAACATGCTAGCTGACTGGCGAACAACCCGCACCAAAGTAGGTCTTGCAATACCCCCAAACTACACCCAGTGCCCTGCTGCTCTGGTCTGATGTAGGGGGAGGCTCCATTGAGCCTCAGGTGAAGCTGGGAGATCAGGGGTCACACAGCAGGGGCATGTAGCTGGCATAAAAGCATGAAGGTCCCACATATATGACAGCTCATGAAGTCAGCATCTGGCAGCAAGTCCTAAAGGTAAGGCCTGACAACATTCATTCACACAAGATAGTGTATGAGTACACTGACATAATGTGAATTTTTGTGCCAGGCTTAAAATGTCATTATTGATCAAAACTAGCAAATTATATTAAGATTGGATTCAGAAACACCCTTAAAGAAACTGCCACCAGCTTGGCAAAAGGCTTTTCTGGTTCACCTCTTTGGCAGTTTCAGTAATGCCATGTGAGATGCCCACATGCACACACACACACACACTGGACCTTGAGAAAACCTCGCTGTGATCACAGAGTTTGGCTGAGCATCAAGCAATGTTGGCCATGGCGGGCCAGGATCAAACTATAAAGTAAGGGGTTGACCATTGTTGGTCAGTGGAGCATTACAGAGTTTGGCAGGCCATGACCTACGCGTCATCAGTAGGGAGGAGGCCAGTGTCCACTGACAGAGAAAAATAAAGTGAGAATAGAAAAGACAGGAAGGAGAGTAATAGACAGGATGAGGGCCAATAGGAGAGCACTGTCCTGGCAGTGTTGGTCATGTGACAGGTCAGTGAATAATTTTGGTTAGATAGTAGTCTGGGATGTACTGTGCTGGGTCACTAGCTCTTCAAATGGTGGCACAACACACCTACAGACAGCTCAGTCACCATCTGACACCCAATCAAAGCCAGCAGCGCCAGCCACAACGCACACTGTACAACATTAGATTTGTTCACTCAATAGTTACAAAGAGAATCACAAGCCCTCATTTGGCTTCACTGACAACAGATCAATGACATTGGGATGTTTGGAGCAGCACATTTTCCACAGATCCTGCTATTGTAATATAACCTGCATCCCCCCACTCCTGTTCAAGTACAGTACATGGCTGCATTATCTATTGTGTTGTGACTTGCTTGGAGAATGCAGTGAGGAGGATGCAGTATTGCAGCACACCACTGATGTCAGCCGTCACATGGCCACAGTGCTAGGGAATCCCTGTGTAAAGGAAAAGGAAATAGCCTTTCTTTTTCAACAAAGGAAAACCCCCCTATGATCCTGTGGCTGCTACCACACTGTTACATGTGCTTCATTGAAGCCCATTCGTATTCAACTGCAGTGAAGTCAAGGAGAAAGTGTGCGTGTATGTATGTGTGCGTGTGTGTGTACAGTATGTGTATAATATAGGAGTTGGCTCTATACTCCTGTGCCGGTGGGAATAACGTACTGCGCTACAGGCAGAGTGACCTTTTCTAGCTGGCGTGCTTTCTCTCCTCCCTCTCTTTCACACGCTTTCTGTAACACACACACACACACACACACACACACACCTACCTTCCTGGTTAAATGGACATAAGAGTGAATTAATTNCTCACACACACACACACACACACACACACACACACACACACACACACACACACACACACACACACACACACACCTTCCTGGTTAAATGGACATAAGAGTGAATTAATTTCAGAAAAAATAAAAAAATATATAAAAACGTTGAGAAACACTGCACTAGCAGATTGTCAAAGAAAAAAATTTCTATGCAAACGTTATTATTAATAATAGTTACAACAAAAAAAATTATAAAAAAAATTAATCAAATTTTTTTATTATTTTTTTCATTTTTATTTTATAATCATCTCGCGACCCCCACCTCGAGGTCTCACAACCCCCCGGGGGGTCGCGACCGCCACTTTGGGAACCCCTGCTCTACGTGACCTTTAAGGTTGTGTGCTTCCTGAAGCGACAGTTTGTGCTCAAACTGAGGGTTAAGGCCTGCCTGTTTAGAGTGCTCTAACTACCTGAAAAGGCATACATGAGGTAAAGGGGTGGAGAGTGAAAACACAGGACAGAAGTGTAGTAACGGCGCATACCGCTCTGTCTTTTGATTTGATATTGTATACTGCACTTGCTGCCTGTCATTGGTCGAGCCTGTCACTCACTCCCTCATATTGAATTAATAAAGTAACCTAATTAAATTCTTACAAACTTTTTAGTTCCAATGGACTGAGGACAAAGATCAGTATGGATATGGCTTACATTGCATTTAATGCCGTTACGACTTGTAAGAGAATGTTTATAAAGGGATAGCCAGCTGGAGTCGAAGTAGAGTGACACAATGACGGCCGAAGAGTGAGCAGTAAGAAGGAAAGACAGCCAGGACGCTGGAGTGGGTGGGGGGAGTTAATGCACAAAACACACTGCATCAAACCAAAGCACTGCTCCGAGCAGGATGCGTCAGCAGTCCATTCATGTTCCTCTTATTTTTTTTACATTAGAGGACATAACGAAGAGAATGAGAGAGCAATGGGAGGTAAAGAAAAATAAAGAGAGAGAGAGAGAGGGAAAGCGCATCATGAGAGAAAAGGACGGAGAGAGAAACTGTGTCCCATCTGCCCACCATCACCACCACAGCAATGTTGAAAAGCTTTGCCAGACTCGGGAATGGCAGGATTATTGCTGGGAAGTATGGGGTTAAAATATAGTTGCTGTTGGAATGCCACTGTCCATCTCTGCTTTAGCTTGGGCAGCCTGTCTATTCCCCTAAGCTACACAAAGCCCGAGAAAGCCACAAAACAAGAGACTTTGAGCATTCAAAAAGGAAGGAGCGGAGGACAGCAGGAGCAAACTGGTTTCTGAAGAGGTAGATCTCTAAAAAGGTCTGAGTGCTCTGAGCTCACCCAACTACCTTAGGACACTGCAGAGAGCAGGAGGGAGGCAGGCAGAGAGAGGGAGAGAGAGACAGAAAGTGTGAGAGAGAGCGGGAGAGAGAGAGTGAGAAAGAGAGAGGGAAAGAGAGAGAGCGAGCGAAAGGGATCCAAGCCGGCGATCGCTCTCCCTTTTGCTGCTACAACGGATCCTTTCCACATCGACGCTACTGTTAACGTCACGCCTGTAAGCCGCGCGCTCACCCAGCGCTCGCCTTCCCTGTCTTGCTCCTCTCCCTAGCCGGACGCTGCAATAGCTCACCACGAGGAGAGGAGAAAAAGAAAAAAAAGAACTGGAAAACAAGAAGATAAAAGAAACAAGCCGGAGAGAGGAAGGAGAAACTGCGCACCACCCCTCCTCCCTCCAACCCACCTCGATCAACCCAGCTACAACACCCCCACTCCTCGCAGCACCCCCTTCCATCCCCCATCCCACTCCCCCTCTGAAGAAATTGACGGATTATTGGGAAGTGCAAGGGAGGCAGGCTGCAGCTGCTGCTGTGTGTGCTCACTACTGCTGCTGTGTGCTTCACAGGGATGGTGTGTGTGCGTTTGCAATTGCTGCTGTCGCCACCGTGGCTGCTGAGGCTGGAGCGTGTGGCTAGTTAAGACGAGGAAAGGCTAATGAAGGCTGTGCGTGTCGCCTAGTCTTTTCAACCCCTGCCGAGCACTCCTGGAGGAAGAGAAAAAGAAAGAAAAATCAAGTGGACACGACGCCACATTGAACGGGGAAGAGAACGAGAAGGGCAGTCAGACTGACCAACCAACCAACTGATTGACCACTAAAAAGTGAACAGAGGAATACAGAGAGGAGGGGGGTCTGTTTTTTTCCTCCGGCTTGTCAACGTTCCCTCCTAACAATCGCAAACAAAAGGCAAAGAACATTTAAAAAGGACTGTGGAATTTCATTCAACCTTCCTCAATCCCACCCCCACCCACCGCCTTGTTGGTCCTTTTCTGCCTTGGCTTTTGGTGCACAAAAAACTGTGCGTGTTTGTGTGGTCGCCTGTGCTATGGAGACCTGGGTAAGGTGTCTAGCAGGGGGATCAACTGTCGGATTCCAAGGACAAGCAAGAGAAGAGGAGCCGACCGCGAGAAGCGAGCAGGGGAGCATTGCTGCTTTGGGAGCCTGACTGGATTCCTATCTGCAATCTTTTCTTTTTTTCAAATAATCAATAAGGGAGAAAAAAAACATTTTAAAAAGGGCCTTTGAACCTTTCTCTTTGGATGTTTGGATTTACAAAAAGGGCTCATCTTGGTTAAGCTCTTTGGCATTGTCTCCTGTTTTGACAGCAAATATAAAAAGGCTTTCTCTGCTGCCTTTTGGGATATACACACATCTGATGTGAATACCACAGCTCTTTCTGATTGCAAACAGGAGGGAAGATATATAACTCAGTTCAAGGACCTGTAATAATTACTTGAGGTAGGTGTCTAGTGTTTCAACCCCTCTTTCCATCAATTTGTAACCCTCCCTTCTGTCTTGTAATACAGCTTTTGGTCGCTTAATTAATCATAATGTCCTTCACATACACACGCTTCAGAAAAATAGCCCTCTTTTCCCTTCTTTATCTTTCTGCGCCTGAGCACAGTTAATGGGAGTAAAAACATTGCTTGATTGAGGAAAGGTCAAGCCCTCTTGCCCCTTAGCAAAGCACCCAAAAGCCACATTCCATCCTTGCCCTCTTTAGTCCCCTTGACACTACTACTAGCCAGCCAACTATTTTCCCTGATCGCCAAAGCCCCCCAAACACCACCCCCAAACACCCCCATCCCTCCCCCCCAGATGATGCTGAATTATGAACGTGCCACATCATGAGTCTCCTGGGGCGGGTAGCTGTGCATCGTGCCAGGAAAGCCGCCCTGCTCTGTGTAGTCTTCCTGATGGCGCGAGCGTGGAGCAGCGCCTCCCTGGCCTTGGCGGGGGCGGTGGTGTCTCAGGGACCCCAGGGCTGTCCACCGCAGTGTTCCTGCAGTAATCAGCAGGGGAAGGTGGTGTGCACCCGACGTGGCCTCACCCGTGTGCCCCCCGGCATTCCTGCCAACACGCGACACCTCAATCTAATGGAAAACGCCATTGAGGCGGTGCAGGCTGACTCTTTCCGCCACCTGCACCACCTTGAGGTGCTCCAGCTTGGGCGAAATGCCATACGGCAGATTGAGGTGGGCGCGTTTAATGGACTAACTAGTCTCAACACACTTGAACTGTTTGACAACCGGTTGACAGTGGTGCCCAGTGGGGCCTTTGAGTATCTGTCTAAATTAAGAGAACTGTGGCTGAGGAACAACCCTATTGAAAGTATCCCCTCCTACGCCTTCAACCGGGTGCCCTCTCTCATGCGATTGGACCTGGGAGAATTACGGAAACTGGAGTACATCTCAGAAGGAGCTTTTGAGGGCCTACAAAATCTAAAGTACCTCAACCTGGGCATGTGCAACATAAGGGGTGATATGCCAAACCTGAGTCCTCTCAAGGGCCTTGAGGAGCTGGAGATATCTGAAAATCACTTTCCAGAGATAAAGCCAGGCTCCTTCAAAGGCCTGCGCTCACTGAAGAAGCTATGGGTGATGAACTCTCAAATCACAGTGATAGAGCGCAATGGATTTGACGACTTATCTTCATTGGTGGAGCTTAATCTTGCCCATAATAACCTGAGCGCTGTGCCACATGATCTATTCTCCCCGCTCAGGTACCTGGTGGAGCTGCATCTCCACCATAACCCTTGGAACTGCGGCTGCGAGGCTGTTTGGTTAGCACGCTGGCTAAGGGAGAGCATCCCTACTAACTCAACTTGCTGTGGACGTTGTCACTCACCTGCCAGCATGAAAGGTCGACAGCTGGTTGAGGTGGACCGAGGTGAGGGCGCTGCAACACAGTGTTCTGCACCATTCATTGCTGATGCACCAAGGGACTTGAACATTTCTGCAGGGCGAGTGGCTGAGGTTCGTTGCCGAACAGCCCCGATGTCTTCGGTGCGCTGGCTTCTACCCAATGGAACTATCCTGACACATGCCTCTAGTCACCCAAGAATATCAGTCCTCAATGATGGCACCCTAAATTTCTCAAATGTCCTGGCAGTTGACACGGGCACTTATACCTGCATGGTGTCAAATGCAGCTGGGAACTCTAACGCCTCTGCATACCTCAATGTGAGTGCAGCTGAGCTCAATACATCCAATTTGAGTTACTTCACCACAGTGACTGTGGAGGTCTTGGAGCCAACCACTGAAATGCCCAAATCTAAAACAACCACAACTGCTGCAGCAGGAGCTGGGGTAGCTGGAGGAGGAGGGGTTGGCCATGGGACAACAACTACAACTGCCTCTCCTTCAGTCTTTCAGCCAGTCTTTATCTCCACACCAACTGTGCTGCTGCAGAGTACTGACAGCCCACCAGGTGCAGCTAAGACATCTGTGGCGCCAGGACTACAAGGTGCCAGTGGCAAGACAGGCAAATCTGGCCCTAGTCTGGATGAAGTGATGAGGACCACTAAGATTATAATAGGTTGCTTTGTAGCGGTGACACTGCTGGCTGCTGTCATGCTCATCGCCTTCTACAAACTGAGAAAGCGCCACCAGCAGAGGAGCACAGTGGCAGCTGCCAGAACTGTGGAGATTATCCAGGTGGATGAAGAAGACCTTCCTCCGCCAGCATCTGCATCTCAAGAGACAGCTCTCACATTGCCTGAAATCCGGGACCATAACAGCATACACAAACTGGACTTTATTAGCCACAAGACTGACTACAGCTTTCACAAACCCAAGGCCGAATACAAACCCCAGCCTGATTTCACCCTTCACAAGCCGAAAGCGGAGTACACTACATACAAGCCAAATATGGACTTCAGTAGCCACAAATTCATCCCAGATTACAGCACTCATAGACCAAAGCCTGACTACAGCCAATATAGACAGGACTACAGCACTCACAAGCCTAAAACAGACTACAGCCCAATCAAACCAGATTATGGCACTCATCCCAGACAGAGAACTGACCTCAGCCCATTCAAACGAGATTACAGCACCCAACCAAAACCTAAACATGACTACAGCCCATTAAAATCGGACTACAACCCACAACATAAGCCTAAGGCGGAGTACAGTCAATTCAAGCCAGACTTTGGCACCCATCCAAGACCTAAACCTGAATATAGCCCATATACACCTGACTATAGCACTCAACCCAAACCCAAAACAGACTACAGTGCCCAGAGATCTAAAACTGACAATACCTTCAAACCTAAGGATCCTTACTCCTCCCATAAGACTGGAACTGATTACAGCGCCTTCAAGACTGACTACAGCCCCCACAAAGCGGATTACAGCGCCTTTAGTCCACACACTCAGAGACCTAAACTTGACTATAGTCCACACAAGATGGACTACAGCCCCCATAAAGTGGACTACATCACTCAAAAGCCCAAATACAACACCTACAAACCAACGGGCCATGGGGCTAAATGGACAGACAACAATGTTGGGAACTCTTTGCCTCGAACCATGCCCAGCACCATCACAGCAATGGCTGAGCCCTTTGCCATAAAAACTCACACCAAGGAGAAGGTGCAGGAGACTCAGATTTAAAAAAGGTCCCCCAAAAGGCTCCCACTCCTTTCCCTAGGTGTCTATCTCCCACCCATCCCTATCCCAAGCACCCTTTTGTCATTTTATTCATAAAATCATGCAATAGAATGCACAACGAAAAAAGGACAGGAACTACTTTTTTGTACAGAGTGCAAACTTAAAAAGACTGATGATTTATTGTTGTACATGCTTATAAATAAATATATATATGGACAAATTGAAACTACCATGGGCTGGTGATAGAGAAACATATATTAAAAAGAAATTGAAACTATTTTCTAACTTGTAACTTCTATTTAAAACAATGAGTTGTTTAAGATGCTGTCTTGACTTTGACAAATGAGGGTAGTGTTGTTTTAAAAAGGGGGCATTCTGTGTGATTTTTACACCATGCTACAGAGAATGCAGTGATAAGAAAAAAAATATTTATACCGAGAAGACTTTCTTTAACAAAAACCGAGGAAAGGTCAGTGACGATCTTTACAGGTTTATCTTGTAAAAGCACCAAGAATTTGTACTGTGCCAAATGTTATAAATGCAATAAAAAGGATTTTTGGAAGAAAAAAAGGAAGTATAGAGAGAATTTTTTTTTTTCCCTTCACTTCTTCTACTGGTGTATACTGTAACGATCAGCCAAATGCTTTAGACACTGCAGTAAGACGCTGCAGCTATACTTTAACCCTACAAGTGCTGAATGACTCAGGCAGAATGAATCACGGTGCAGAAGTGGACGGTGTGTTTTTGGTTTCTCTTTTAATCTCTCAATAGATTCTATTTTTATATTCTCTATATGTAATAGTAGGATTTGTTCAGGGTTTTTTACACCACCAGTGAGTGTCATGGTGCTTCATCAAGGTGTGGCTGATCAAAAGTGTGTATTCAAGTTCTTCAAATGCTAAAATGTGTTTTAGGATAAAGAAATGGTGTCAAGAGACAAGTAAAGCAGTGCTACCATAACATCTAATGTTAATTAGATGTTATGGTAGCACTGCTTAATGTCCTTTTCTACATTACAAATTGGTATTATTAATCATGTATCTAACGAGTGAAAAAGGTGATAAATTAAGGTGGAATACTGTTTGGGTGTTAAGTCTGTTGCACTTTGCCAAATATATAGATCCTCATTTCACTTTGCATTGCATTGCCAGCTGTTGTGCCTTCATTAATCACCATGGGGCTTTTTATGGTGACAAATGCGTTT
Organism: Notothenia coriiceps; assembly: GCF_000735185.1. Lineage (NCBI taxonomy): Eukaryota > Metazoa > Chordata > Actinopteri > Perciformes > Nototheniidae > Notothenia > Notothenia coriiceps. The sequence continues at coordinate 147,509 of NW_011344839.1, forward strand.
TGGTCTCGCTGTTAACTGTGCATTTTTCATCTTCAACAATATCACCCCTCTCAATCATAATATAGCCCCACGGCTCCCTACCTAACAAAGAAAGATAACAAACAACATACACACTGATTAGCATGCATGTAACACACAGGTGAGAGCGTTTTTTGGAAACCGTGGTGTGTGGGATTGAAGCAGTACTGGTGCCATATTATTTACTTTAAAGTGGACCTATCATGCTATATTTGAATAATATAGTGTAGGACCATACCTATATAAGGCATATTTATTCTTGTTATTTTTAAAAATACCAAACAGATCATGCATTTTAGCCATTCCTCATTTCGCTCAATGTAACACTGTCTTTGCATGGGCTGATTCTGTGAGAACAGCACCATCTACAGGCTAGGCATATGTACTACAGCGTCTCCAGCGCTTTTGAACTGCAATGTCCGTGGCTGTCTCCTCCTGATTGGTGGAGTTGGCCCAATAGCCGTAGCGCCACTTCTGTGACGTCATAGAAGTGTTCAAATCTGGATCAGTTTGTATCAGATCCGTTGCAGCCCCTTTTTAAGAGATTTGGGTATGGAGGAAAATAGAGAGGGTTGTGTTTTCTGACACTTGGTGAGTTCCCTGGAACACCGGGGACACATATTCATGTATAAAAGACGTACAAAAGTGCATTTTGCATGATAGGTCACCTTTAACACTTCTAGAAAAAACTGGGTACAGTGTTTAAAGAAAGAGAAACGTGGTGTGTATTACCCCTGGGAGCAGATATTAGTTATATGAACAGAATAACATGTTTCCAGAGGGAAACATGTAGGCGAGAGCTGATCGGGTTGGTGCGAGATTAACCCTTTAAGGCTGTACAATTCTAATGGGAACTCAGATCATTAAGAAACACAATAACTAGCCTCTGGAGATGTGTGACATTATCAGGTCCACAGTCACAGGCCTGTGCTTGCAGGCAACGCCGTGGCCTTGAAGTGTAGTTGGCGACACCAGTTAACATATCCAATAATACTGTAAGTGTGGCAAATGGAGACCTGTTTAAATTGAGTACCTGCGATAGTCACAAGAACCATATCAAAGTTTGCCTCTCCACTGTAGAGTTTCAATACTTCAAAAAAAGGGAGAATGTTGGAATAAAAATGAGGGAGAGAGAGGGAGCGAGAGGTTGACATGGCACATTAGGAAAACAGTGCAGAAGTTAGCTGAGAGCTTGTTGTGTGCTTAACCTGTAGTAGAGGCTGTCAAAAGAGGAGAGTGATATGTGTGTCATGGTGACAATGTGTGCACTGAGAAATTAGGAAGTGACAAAAGGAGGGAGAGTGTAAGATAGATGGAAAAAGAGACGAAGGTTAAAGAGGACAACTGAAGAGGGAAAGCCTATTGTTCAAGGGTTTGGTTTCTTTACATCAAGTCGTTTTAGAGGATATATTGTATTTGGAAACACATGTGATGTGAGAGCATTGTCGTAGGTGTGTAGTAATAAGCTCCACTAACATTGTGCTATATTACGAGGATGATGTGCACAATTCTAACTTTTCTAGTAATCCCTAAACTGCAATACAATAAATGTATCTCCAGATGTAGGTGTGGTACAAAATGGTCACGACTGCTTCATTGTGATTTGCTCAAAACAATTTTACTATTCTCTACATACCGTTATACAATTTGGTAGAAATACTGTGCTGCAGTGTACATAGAGCTGTCACAACTGGTCACTTAGGCAAAAATCAGATATGATCAAATCAACTACAGCTCTCGCTCCCTTCCTGCATGTATGCTGATGACTCAGCCTGCATTTTAAATACTGAGCATTTTCGGCAGGTACAATAATAAACTAGATGGATCAGACATGCAAGTCTGTCTGCATTTGTCCATGTATGTGTGTTTCTTGTACCAGAGGTGTGTTTGGATACATCGGAGACAAACGAGGAGCATAGAAAGAAAAAGCTCAACTGTGCAGGAGAGGAGAATGAAGGGGGAGAAAGGACAAGAGAGAGAGCAGGACGATTCATCTAAAATGTGCATGTACAACATGGCTATTTCAAGATGCAGAATGATAAGCTTTTCAATAAAGGCAAAGGACCAAATAAAACACATGCGAATATAGCCATTTTACAAATTACTGACTCATATCCCAGACAGCATGTCTCCCACTCCCGTCATTTACTTCTAATTGTTTTTGTAACATAACTATGCCAGACAGCGGGTTTCCAATTGTCTCTAATGTGAAACATGTACGAGGAATGTTCACACTAGTGAAAACAAGTACACATCAGTGTGTTCTAAATGGGTAGTGTAAATGGGTTAGATGGATTGTGAGCAGTTGTATGAACAGATGCAAGCACTGTATTAAGCATTAAGCTGTGCTATGGCATTCGGTCGTAAGATTGGCCATACTATATTGCATGCAGTATGGCACAGCAGGAGCAGGCTTATGCTTCACTATATATTTAATACCGAAGTATGTTGCAATGTGGCCACATATAAAGCTGTGCTGGGCTATAAAAGGGTCTGTCATACTAATCAGTCAACATGGCTACAGGGTCATAAATCAGCCAATCAGCTACGCAGCCACTGAAGGGCCCCCGTCTCCATGGGAAACACTCCTTCCCTCTATCCCTTCCTCCTCCACGTCATTTTCTTTTTCTTTTTTTTTCTGTGTGCTTCATTAGCAATCATGAAGCCATTTGAAAGAGGAAGCAAGGCAAGATGCACCTATTTACCCACAGCTCAAAGAGCAAGGAGAACGGGGGGGGGTAAAGGTTCAGAGATTTGAGTAAAAGTAGGAAGAAGATAAAATGGCATAGAAACGGAACTGTAGCAAAATGTGGGAAGTAAAGAGATTGCTAGACAGAACTTGTAAGAGGGCAAGCAAAAGTAGGACATTTAACCCAAACAGAAGGAAAAGGGAGCAAACCCCAGAAGCAAAGAGCCGATGGCATGGGGAAAAACAAGCTCAAAATGGAGGAATATAAGAGGGTTAGATAAGGTGGCTGGTGGCACATAGAATTGTTTCTAGTCATTTAAAATAAATGACTAGAAGTTTATGGATTTAAGAGAATCAAGCCACGATGAGATGACGGGAGGTTGAAGAATTAAGCAAAAACAGATAAGAAACAAAGAAGCAGAATTAACATTTTATAACATTAGATGGAAATAAGAGAAGAAGAGATAGAGCTACCAAAGGAGGGGAAAGCAAAGCAACAAGAGTGAGAGGCAGAGAGAGCAAAGGCGCTCCGGAGAGGAGTAGGCAGAGCAAATGTGATGCAAGAGTGCCAGCTACAGATGGAATGGGGGATATATAGCGCGGCCATCATGGTGAATGGCCTGGACTGCACCACAAGGGGTGTGGTGGGGGTGGGGGTGGAGGTGGAGGGATATAGCGTGTGATGTTACTATAGCACAGTGCAGCAGATCAGAAGTGCTGATACCAGTAATGGACTTGACCGCTGGGGGTACTTGAGGAAAAGAGGCCGGTGAATATGACGGCAGGGAGGATGGGAGGATCAAGGGGTCAGCGCAAATGGAACTGTGGGGACGATGAGTGCCAGAGTGCAACCATGTGCATGCGTACGTGTCGTCAGAGGGATAAAGAGTCAAAGCCCCAAAAAAAGTAAACTACATAATTTCACTTTCATTTAATTTAAGGGAAAGAGCTTATTCTCAACCCAAAACGGTTTGTATGAAAGTTTGAAACCCAATTATTTTGATGCAATCTCTTAATTAGATTTTTTTTGTACTCATTGTAAATTACTATGCAGTGAGGCGCAGAAGATGGCTGTAATAAAGTTATTCCATTAAAATGACCAAGACCAATAGGCATTACAATCTCGATTGCATCAGCCATTTATCAACTAAAGCCTCTCAATCAGTCATGTCACTGGAGCAACAAGAATGTTCACTTTTGAAAAATATTCTGTCAAACGGGCACATTGCTCTATCAGTGTGTGCTGAAATGTATATTAAGATGATGGAATGTATAATGATTCATTTTCAAGCAATCAATCTGTGTTAACATTTGATCAATGTTAAATTATTAATAGATTAGAGAAATATTTTTCTCGGACCTCGGTTCCGCTCATGCCTTGGCTGATGGTGAGATTGCCATACATTTAGGATGCCTACATTTTGGCACGAGGGCTGGTCTACATACAATAAGGACAACAAGTGTTTCTCAGGCCTTATTCTGCTTTACAGTATACATGCTTTTATTTGTGAGGTTCCCATTTCATTGATAGGACGTAGTGTTTTTTTCTAATTGAGTTTATGGATTTATGTTGGGTTCTTTTTCCAGAAACGATGCCTAATTATAATGTTTAATGTTGAAACTTAAGTTGTACTGTGTTGTTGCATATTTGTATTAGTCTTTGTTGATTCCTTACACACATGCTTAAAATCTGCATCCCCAGGAGTGTGTGCTACACTGTGTGTGTGTGTGTGTGTGTGTGTGTGTGTGTGTGTGTGTGTGTGTGTGTGTGTGTGTGTGTGTGTGTGTGTGTGTATTGTGTG
>NW_011344839.1:152038-153050 GCF_000735185.1 Notothenia coriiceps
ATTTCGTAGGATTTTTCCAAGAAACTTATAGTCTATTTTGTAAAGAAATTTTGGAATAATCTTCGGACATTCCCATTCGTAATCCGGTTTCAACACTCTTGCAAGGCGGCGATCGACCCAATCACGAAATTTTTGTTTATTTTCCTCAAATTTTAGTTAAGACTTGGCTTAACCTTCCCGCGTCACCGTCACTCGCGTCTTAAACCCAATCCAGAGTCAGGTGAGAGCGACGCTAAATGACGTGTAGTTGGAGACCGGAGTCGATGACCTGTCCTAGTATTTTCATTCCAAGTAGCAACAACCATCGATTCTTTTGGTGTCTATAGAACAGTGGGTGCGTTTTCCCGTTATTTTGACGACAGAGTGTCCCTCCCTCTGTGAAGCTCGCCAGGATGTACGTCCTTTTTCGAGTGTGTTGGTGGACGGTAAGAGAGGTAAATTCGTTGTTCCCACCATATGTGGTTTTTTAGACAACGACAGATGGATAACGTCGTGATTGTCGGGAGTTTACGTGGACCGAATTCGTTGACATATGACATTCCTTTCCATGTAGAGACAAATTGGACGTGAATGTTATTTAGTATGGTGGCTCGACCAATAACTTCATACCGCAAAAATTTAACCAAAGTGTACAGTCTTTTTAGTAGGATTGTGGTAGGGGTGTGGAAAATGGGATACGGAATGTTAAGTAACCTAAAGTTGTTTACAATATATATGTGGACAAAGGTTACATAGGCGCGTCATATCTTTAACTACTGTTGCACTGTATACTTCAATGTAGGCGAGTTCTAAGGGAAACAGGTGTTACTCGTGCTGGAACGAAGGCGCATCTACTGCACGGCCAGGTGCAAAACTGAGGCGCAGGGAAGGTCAGGGAGGATAGGACTGACACCTGGCTTGCTGGAGACACCGGTACTGAGTACAACTGAGTGTTCCGTCCGTGCGAGCACGTCGGACGGATCTTTCGGCAGGACAGACCAGACGAGGTGATCGTGTGATCGATCACGGTGTG
>NW_011344839.1:153071-159277 GCF_000735185.1 Notothenia coriiceps
GGGGGGGGGGGGTGATTGCAGTATATAAGACGTCCCTATCTGGCACATTAAGGAGAGCTCAGTATTCGTTCTGTAGTAACTGCAGGATCAGGAATTTACACTGATGTGGACTTCAAGATGACAAGCCGTGTGCTACTGTCAAAGACTTGCTGAGGAAACGTACACTGCAGCGCTCAGGATGGCACATGAAAGCAACGTTGAGATGAAAGCTCCGCGTACACCATCCATCGGTTGAAACACCGTTTTTTATGTGGTGGCAGAATTATTCAGCCGCTGCAGCAAAACTGTGTGTTTGGATGTGTGTGTGCAGGTGGGTCAGCAGTGATCTTTAAAGATCAAACAAATCAATAGCTAACCTTGGTTTGCAGTGGACGAGTAAGGCCTCGCTACATTGTAGGAAGCCAAGTCTTTTTGCCTCCCAGTTTTTAATCTTTAGCAGCAGGCATTTGGGAATTGGACAGGCTTTGTTTAATTACTCTATCTAAGTCGAACTCCACTATACTCAAAACAGAAAAGGAGGGGAAGTGAGCTCAAGTTGTTTTCATGTGGAGGTGGGGTCTAGGCGCTGATCCCAGCCACAATTTTGAATGGAGCCTTAATTAATGGTGTCTCCAAAAGCACTTTCTTAATAGAAAAAGACGTGGGATGCTGGCAGATCTAAAACTACAGAGGAATAAAAACACTGTAAACATTTAGGTCATTCCCTTTTCCCTTTAATTCTGACTTCAAATAAATCCTTTTGGACTTAAGCATAAAGAAAAAAGATGAATGCATGCTGTGAATGATTCCGTTTGTATATTTATGTGTGGTGTAGGAGATACAATTGTTTGAATTTGTAATATAAAAAAGAGAAAACATCATTTGCATATCTAGCAGTAGTGTGTTTACGAGTTACTGTCCAGTCGTTATTGGTCGTGTCTTTGCTTTGATTCAGCCCTCTGCACAAACACTTACAGATGTGTGACTGCATGCTGTAGAGGAGCCTGTGCATGAGTCACTGCAGGTGAACCTGTGCCAGTCTAACTATGCCACCTCCGCAGAAAAACTGATCAAAGCTTATGCCATGCCGGGAAAAAAGACAGCAAAGAGCATTTAAATCCGGTAGCTGCGCATAAATGTCAGACAACACTTTCAATTCAAAGCGAGATCTGAAGCTGAATTGGGACATCTTTAAATGGAGCTGGAGGAAGACATCGTAAAAAATGAAGATAAACTTTTAAACGTTGCTAATTTAGACAGTAAAAGCGAGGCCTGCTACAAGAAAATAAATTGAGAAGAAAATAGATTTGTTTACTTTAAAATGACAATAAACCAATTTTAGGACTGATTTTGTATCAATATGTGTCAGTTTTCAGATGGTTGGCCGTCAGGGAGAATTTATTTAGTTATTGTTATTAGAAAAGCAAAACTTGGGAGTGTTAGGCGTCTTCAAAACGAGAACTTTTCAACAAGAGGCGCTATGAGGCCCCAAGCTGAGCGTGACCTCGTCGGCCTGGCTGATATAAGAGTACCTGCCCAACGGGGGAGCCAATAATTAGACAGCTAGTTATACAGCTTCACACTCTCTGGTCGTGTTTAATTAGCTGCAGTGAGGGACACGGCACATCAAAGACCTGTGTGTGCGGGAGGGCATGTGTTTGTCCATCAATTACAGTTTTGTTGTTGTTGTTGCTGCTGCTGCGGTAAAACTACTTCAAACCGAGTCGTGAGCCAGAGTTGCTGCGAGAGAGTAAACATGAGGGATTAGTACCAAAAGTGAGAGAGATATTACACAAGTAGGAGGTGGTGTGAGAAGCAGAAAACCTACAGAGTTAATACTCTAATGGGAGTTTAATACAGTGAAGAGGAGGATGTGGCTGCAGCTGGGATGAGGATTGATAGAACGCAGAGGGAACTGATCAAAATAAAAAAAAAGAGAAAGGGGAGACAGAAAGGTGTGTTAAGTTTAATGATGGATAAGGGGAGAGGAGTTGAGGAATAGAGGAGGCTCGGGGTAGAGGAGACTTGGCAAGCATTCCCCCTCCCACTCTGTTGGCAGCGGAGGCACAAACTGTTTGCTCACAGCAGTACATGCATCTATTAGTATTGTTCCAGGAGATAATAACTGTGTGTGTGTGTGTGTGTGTGTGTGTGTGTGTGTGTGTGTGTGTGTGTGTGTGTGTGTGTGTGTGTGTAGGGATTATTGTGTGTGTGTGTGTGTGTGCAGGGATTATTGTGTGAGCACTAGCTAGTGTGCTAGTGGAGCAGACAGGAGGCTATTCTGAGCAGGCCTGCGAGCGTGCTGCCTTGTGAGTCAACATGAGTCAGGGCCACAGAGTCGTTCGGTCCCAACGTCAGATAGGAGGGACTGGAAGGGACGCGGAGTCAAAAGGTGGAGACGGCACGTCATCTACGCGGAGAGCAAGGTCGTGCTCATTGTGACAAAAGGGATCTTGAGCGGATGTAACTTCAATATGTCACGTTGTCATTCATTTCTATACTGAGGATACATTTGATATACAGTGTGCTATATATATACATTTTTGTTGAAATCCAATGAATTGTAAGGCATAGGGTAAAGGTGTGGGAGGTGTTAGGATATTTTTCTGACCATGTGTAACCAATTTAAAAAGCCATATTCAATAACCAGCTGGTGGTATGATTTATTGTAAGTGAGGTTAAACAGAGATGTATTTCCTTACAGTATACAGTTGGCTTTAAGCCCGGTGCCATTGAGGCTGTAGTGCTGCAATAGGTAGACAGCAACAGATTTTATTGGATGTATACACCTTGTTGCTTAAATGGAGAGAATGGCAGGTGGGTTGTGTGAGCTTTTTCCTGCCATGTAGGACCGCTCGAGTGTCTCCCTCCCTGTGAGACAGAGTTTATTGCCCTTTTGGTGGGTGAAAGATATCTGTGTGTTTTCTTAGCAGCCAACAACGATGAAGCCTTACTTTTATGATCCCGTCCAGTAGCTGAGGCAGAGGTGTGTGTGCAGTAAATCAGCAGCGAGAGTGGGGACTGAGACATATGTGTGGAGGGGGATTGTGGAGGTTTTTTTGTGCGATTACACATAAAATAAAGACTCACACAAGCACGCACGTACACACGGGGAAAAGAATAAAGCCATTGACCATTCATTTCACTGCTTTTGTTGAGATTTACAGCCTGGAGAGAAATCATGATCACAGGCGCAGCATCACCAAGGATACTGAGCTCGGGGTGAGCCCTCGTTCAAACACTCACAAAACACAGAACCACATAAACACAGTCCATGAAATAGGCCGCCATTAACGCCATTTATTTATTAAAAGCAAAGATGCTGAGCAGAGGTGGGAGAAGTACTCAGATCTTGTACTTAAGTAAAAGTAGAAGTACCACAGTGTAGGAATACTCTGTTACAAGTAAAAGTACTGGCATCAAAATGTACTTAAAGTACCAAAAGTAAAAGTAGTCATTCTGCAGATTGGTCCATTTCAGAATAATATACATGATATGTTCTGATTATAATGATTGATAATTAAAGTGTTCTCAAAGCTGGTAAAGGTGCAGCTAGTTTGAATGACTTGGTATACTGCAGGGTAGCTTGTGAATTTACTCAAGGTGGAACTAAAGTCTGATTTAAGAGTTGATTATATTTCCCATCATTCATCCAGATCTGTAAAGTAACCAAAGATATTAAATAAATGTAGTGGATTAAAAGTAACCTATTTACCTCTGAACTGTAGTGTGGTAGAAGTACAAAGCAGGAACAATTGAAATACTCAAGTCAAGTACAAGTGTCTCAAACTTGTATTTAAGTAAAGTTCTTGAGTAAATGTAGTTAGTTACTTTACACTACTGGGCTTACCAAAAACAACAACATAAAGAGTGATATCTGGATATCATCTTCTGAAGAGAGACGAGAAAAGGCATAGATAAGAGAAACCTTTTGTATTCTGTATGTGAAAGGAAAGAAGTGAGGGTAAAGAATGCTGTGTTTCCATCAAGTTACAGAAAAATAAGCACGAAACATCCGAACCGGACGGCAATTACCCCCAATAAGGGATAGAAATAAGTTCTCGCACCAGAAATTTAAACTTTCGTATTAAATAACTAAAGAAAGGGAGTTTGCGGACAGGAGCCTAGTACCGACCAAAAGACACACGAGTACTTTACAGACGAGAGAAATAGAAGACACGCGCGAGCCTACGAAAACACGTTCGGTTGGGACAGTTGAGGAGTTTGATCTGCGGAGGTCTTTTTGCGTCCGTTTTTTAGGAACTAATTATCGCCCCGATTTAAGGAACTAATCACCCGATTTTAGAAAGCTAATACCGCTAATTTTTACGCCCCAAAAATACACTAAAATTACGCCACACTTTAACCGTCCCTTCAACGCTTTATGACGCCTTTCACACGCTTTATACGATTTAATACGCTCCTTGTTCTTATTGTGTAAAAAAATTGTTATAACCCGACAGAATAAACCAGAGAGAGTGTGGTGAGACGGTGATTGCAATTTCGGGGACAATGATAAGTTCAATTTGTGTGAAGTTTACAAATAAATTAACAATTTTCGTAACCCGAAGAAAATTAGAGTGCGTGTGTGTGTGTGGACGTGTGTGTTGTGAAGAGGCGGAGTAAGCAAAAGTAAATGAGCATAAGCAATAGACTGCGTCGAAGTTAGAACATCCGATTGAAGTGTAATCAAAAGGAACATCGGGAGCTTTCCCAAGAAGCCTCCAACTACGGGAGCCACCTTACACTCAACAAACCGAAAGAAACGCGGTCCGTCGTCTTTCGTAAAAGCTTACAAAAGCTTACTAGTTTCACCCAGCAGTGGCAGCAGCTAAAGAGAATACGAGGTTGTGTGTCAAGTGCCCCACGTCTTATCAAAGTGTCTGTGTGGTGAAAAACGGGGCAGAATATCATCTTCAACAAAGCAGCCATTTACTCTACCTAATCTAAAAAAAGTAGAACACAAAAAGATGAGCACACGTCGGAGGTGTGTAAGTGGAGATATGTGCACAACAAATGTAAGACACTACGCGGCTCGACTACTGCAGTGCGAGCTCAGTGAAAAAAAAAGAGATTGAAACACACCTTTTTACGGCCCCTAATTACGCCGGAAAACTATTTATGGACGCCGGAAAATTTTTAGGGACGCGGTAAAAACGGACTGAAGTACGCCCATTTATAGACGCTAGCGTCTTAGCGCAAAAACGACCTCCCAGACTCGAGTTGGTATCCTCCGGACTACAGGAACGCCACGGCAAGCGAAATGAATACCACGCAAGCGAAATGAATACCAAATTATTTGATGGCCGCGGAGCAGTCGCCGAAATACATTCCTGAAGTGAACAATAAAATGTTGAAAAAACCCCCCCCCGTCCCATTCGTGTCATCCATATATGAAAATAGTTTTGCCGTGTTCAGTTTAGCCTCATTAGACTACAAAGATCCGGCACTATATTACTCGCATATAGGTCGCCATATTTAACAATCAATTGAAAAGTGTTGCAGTCATAGTCGGGAGGCGCAGACTCTCCGGTGTCGATGTGGCATGTTGACAATTTAATGCAGGGCGAGACTGCTTTGAACTTGATTGATGTGTTCTCGAATTCTACCTTCTGTACGGGGAGAGTTTCGCAATATGAAGCTCGGAAGTGGCCAACCGAATGAGGTACCTCCGTCAGCCTAACTCTTCACGGACCATAGAGGTCTGTGTTTGTTTGTTCGTAGTGGGATTGCTGGCTGTTACGACAGACAGGATTATAACAAGCGATCAACAATACCAACAACGTATCGTGTGTGGTGGTGGAGTGGTGATACAAAACACGTCGTTCCGTTGCCCCCTGGTGAAAATAAAAGATAAGGGGGTCCCGACTAAAAAATCAGGGTCAGGCGGAGGCGGGTGCCTGCCTGGCGTTAGGGGGGAAAAGAACAAGAATTAAGTGTAGAGGAGAGAACGGGTGAAAAGGGGTTGTGGAGTAAAAAAGGTGGATCGGAACGATAGATAGGAGGACTGTTTGATCTAGTCCCACAGTATCTATTACACAGCGGAAGTGATAGGGAGCCGAATTAAGAGATTGCGAAGCAGAGACGAAAGAGGGACGGAGGGACGAAAGTTAACAAGAACTCGTTACCTCCTCCGGGTAAAAACAGTGGCGGTTAAGTCGGTGAGGTGTTAGTGATTTACGGATGTCTGTGTGATCGAGAGTGGAATCTTTTAAGTTAGGGTCATG
>NW_011344839.1:159307-212211 GCF_000735185.1 Notothenia coriiceps
GGGTGTGTGTGTGTGTGTGTGTGTGTGTGTGTGTTTTAGTGTCAGCCAAAAGTAGAAAACGAGTTGCTATGAGGTGGCAGACGAAACAGTATGGAGCGGCAATATAAAATGCAAGCGTTTGTCTGTGGGAGTGTCAGACTTTAGAGCTAAATGTCAGCAGTATAGACACACCAGAGGCCATGGTGCTAACTGTTACAGTGCTCCTGAAAACCACAGACTTCATGAGTTATAGCAGTGAGAGGACAGGGCTATCACAGCCATACCTGTTGTTGTTAAAGGCCAAACTAAAAAAGGTTAGAATGAATAGATAAATCTACTGTTCAGCAGTGAAAGATCAGCACAGAATGAAAGATAGTGAAATGTACTAAAGCCTTGGGGATATTGATCACCTCTCAGACAAGGCTAACTGAACACACTTACACAGCAGCAAGCACTCTTGCTTTAACATTCAGCTGGCAACGAAAGCGTTTTTAAGAAACTGCAGTGCCCCGGCCAGCCTTTCCTGGAACTTCCCCTGCACATCCAGAGAGAGATTCAGCCAGCAAAGGGGTTTAAAGCCACTACATTTCTATAGCTGGCCTCAATTGGAGCTATGCTCGCGCGAAAACACACACGCCTGTCTCCGCCTGTCGCCCACTACTGCCATTAGCTTTATCTGTCTGAATTCAAAGCTGAGAGCCCAATCCTCGTTGGTTTTTTTGAAAGTATTTTTGCCAGGCTTGTTCTTCCCTTTATACCCTCGTCTCTCCTCTGGGAAAAAAGAGGAAGAGTGAGAGGAGAGGAGGAGGGGGGGGTAGAGATGATGATCGCTGACACAGCCGCTGAAATTGCCCCTCTCTTGTTGGAATGGGATATAAAGCAATTGAGTGAGAGGAGAGGTGGATGGAAGGAGATGCTGAGATGGGGATAAGGGTGCAGGCGTGAGGACGTTGTGCTGGGGTAAGCTGCCCGAGGATTACCGCTTCAAGTCGCTCCTCTTCTTGCCCTTTATTTAGCCGCTTATTTATTCACATCTTTGAGGCTGTATTCCTGCGAACGCCAGGTACGCGCTGGCACAGATAACGAGGAGCTGAGGGAAAGTTGAGAGGGGAAAGAAAAGGACAAGAGAAGAGGAGATGGGAGGTCTGGTTAGGTGTGACCTCCACGCTGCGGGGGCCAGGCGTTGACAACTCAATAAACAAGCGGGTAATGGAGGACTGACATGACACACACACAAGATGCGGGGAAGGGAACAGGTGAAGAGACGGTGCGTGGGACAGCAGGGTGTATGTCTGCCTGAACCAAATGAAAATGCTGCCATCGTAGAAAAGAGAAAGACAGGGACTGCTCTTTTTATCAGGAAAGCTGACTTCAGTGCGTCTTTTGTACTACGGTATGTGTTTAAACCCTACAGCCAAGACAACGTCGATGTGTAGCAACTGCTGTGTTGTCAAGGGAACCATTAGCAAGACTGAAAGGCTGGTATCTGCTCTGCGCTATCCTGCACACACACTAACACAGCAACTCTCTATGTTGGTAATGAATGAGAAATGCACTCTCTGCATAGGCTTTACAAAAAGATGGACCAACAGATATAGCTAAAGTTAATATTGACTGCAATGCATCAATATATCGCTTCTAATATATCAATGCACACTAAACATACTGTACAACAGAGAGTTGAATGTACATTTTTCTGCCCGAATGGTCAATATGTTGAGTCACAGTCATCAACAGAATAGGATCAATCTAAGCATCAATAAAGCATAGAGGCCTGGAGCCACTTCCTGAGGCCAGCTCATCAGGGATTCAGCTGACATATGGTGAAGGACACACTATACACTGGTTCACATGTACCATCTAGGTCAGATTACAGTAGCACACATATTAGTATTAATCTAGCAGTGCAAGTTTTCCAAATTGAACAAAAATAGCTTTAAAATGTTTTTAGTTAAGGGCAGAATTGATTTGCTGCTAATGAATTTGAATGTAGATTTTCCTCTGAAGCACGCCATGTTTCGTACGGTGTCAAACAGTGTTCAGCGGCCTGCAGCTGGCAAGGCGACACGGCGGGAGGGATTTGGGATGTGTGTGTGAAACTGTGTGAGAGTATTTTCATTTTGGGTCAAGCTGAAAGGAGGGGGCATGGTGAAAAGAGGATAGTGAAATTGTCATGTGTGGAAATAAATCTCAAAGGGGGTTCACGTTAGGGTAATGAAAGACAACTGTGACAACACAAGGAGAAAGGAAGTGTGTGTGCATGTGCCAACGCTAACATTCATTCAGCGAGGAACATAAAATGCCAGCCGAGTGTGAAGAATGGTGAGGCGAGACAACAATAATTGTAAATTAAGAGATTAGCAATAAAAATGAAGCCGCCTCATGGGGCAGAATGAGACGAGAGAGAACAAGCAGACCCGAGGAGGATTTAAAAGAGGACACTTGGAGAGTAAAAAGTCAAAGCTGAGACATTGTATTAGCCCTCATGCCTATCACGGTCTATATTTCCAATTAGCAAATAACATAAGCATTAGATTTAAATTAGACCTCCAATAGGAGAGGTTGTATATACTCCTTGTTTGTGATAAAAAGCCACAACAAGAATTAAATTGGTCCAACTGTGAGGCGACTGTTAAGCTATTGAGTTTGCCCTACTATGGCCTCATTCAATAGCATGGCCAATACTCCAAACTCTCCTTTCAATATTTTAATTAGTTGTCTCTACTTTCTTCTTTATAATCCTTTTCCACTGGCTATCTCAGGCTGAACAGGGCTGACTGAATGGAGTGAAGTGAGGAATTCAAACAACACTGTTGTTTAGTAGAACAAAGGACTGGTAGACAAGGCGAGAAATAAGAGAGGAAAGAGGAAAGAAGCACAAGAGCCAGATACAGAGACGTGTGTAATGACGTGTGTATTGATACAGCCACTTGATATCTGGATAGAGAATTCTCACAGACCAAAATTCAATATACTTTGGCTATTTTCTTTCTAACTGAGGGACCAGGGTATAACCAGGGAAACAAAGAGAGACAATAAAAGTCGTTTTGTTCTTCTCCTGCTGCTTACATTTCATATGCAGTCTTCTGGCCATAGGGTCAACAATCATTTCAGAATGTCTCTAGGGACACTGACGCCCTATATACCCTCATTATGCTCTCTAACAGTTAGAGTTGTCCTTGTAGCAAAGCAGCTGAAATGCAGATCAATACGAGGGAGAAGAGTGCAAAAGAAAAGGGGAAGAACACAGAAAGAAAGAGAATTAAAGATGAGGTGAATGCAGTGAGTGATATACTGTGAGACAGTACAGTGCGAGTGCACGAGAGCATTACTATTGCCCTCATTGATGTGGAAGAGTGCTGCAGTGTCCTTCATGTGGAGGAAAAGGCTAAGAGGATTCAGCTGGTCCCCAAGCACAGTGTGTGCCTGTGTCTTTGCACTGTTTCCAGGATATGCTTATCAGGGTGGACGGTGAAGTCGCAATCCCATCACACAAACACACACACACACAAACACACACACACACACACACAGACACAGACACACACACAGACACACGAGCACAAGGTCACCCTCGTAAAGGAGTTAGGGCGATAAAGTGGTAAGCATGTTTCTCCCTTCCTCTCATCTCTCTATCTTTATTCAGGCCCATCTATCTCTCAGTCAGCGCGGATGTGTTTATGTGGGTCGCTGTGTTCACCTTCAGGCTGTAATTCTCCATTTTTCAAGGAACAAAGCCGCTCAACTGTGACAGTGATACACGCAAACAGGCCGAGTGCTACTTTATTTGCAAACCGCTGCAAAAGGCGAACTCCACCCGTGACACCAATTAGTGGACAGGCTATTGTGAGCGTCAGGATTTATGGTCGGTACAAACGGCTGCTAATGGCGTTAAAGCTCCATGAGGTGAGATCCAAGGTCAAACTTTAAATGACACGCTTAATCTCTTTTTATATTTTGAAAACTAGCTGCTAATCTTTTTCACCAAGAAACACAACTATTGCTCAAATGTGACTCATGGCAAGGAAAACACACCTGAAAAGATAAATAAATGATTCATATAGCACAACAATCTGAAATATTCTGAGTTTGTTTTGCTCATAGCTCGACTCTGAGCTGTATCAACATCAATGATGGTAAATGTCACCAATAGCTCTCTTTTATATTATATTGACATTTTGTCAATTGACAACTGAGCGACAAATTGGATGGTTGAAAACATCTTTGTCTGCCAATAAAGACTCATTATAGTGTCATTTTAAAATTCTAATAAGCCTCATATGGGTTACTTCCCTCGAGTAACATTTGACTGTGGTAGCAGTGTCAGTGGATGTAGCCACACTATAATGGTTAAAAGTATTGCATATTTCTGGTGTGTTAGTCCAGACTGCTGCATTATAAATAGATGGGGACATATCCTGTCTGTGGCCATAAAGCAGCAATAATGTGACTGTGGGGCTGCCTTCTGCACTCGTGGTTTGTTTAACTACAGTATGTGGTGTGGGGGGGGGGAATAGGACCCGAGGGGCAGTTCACCGTCCCCACCGTCTGTTTGTCTCTCTGACCAGGAAACCACACCATGCATTATTCATTATGTGTACTCGCATTCTCTCTCCATCTCCCTCTCTCTCTACCGCATACACTCACATGCAAGTAGGAGAACGAAAAACAAATCAAAAATAGATGGAAATATTCACAAATGGACGTCCACAAAACAGGCCAATATGAACGACAGAGTGTGAGGCAAGTGTGTGAAAGAGGTGGGGGAGGGAGAGGGGGGNNNNGGGGACATGGTCAAAGCAGTACTTGTATAATCAGCCTCATGCCAAAATAATTCAAGCGTGATCGGAAATCAATGCGAGCATGGAAGCTGGGGAGAAATCCAATGGTGTCCCCCGGCCCTGAGAGGCAAAATAAGACTTATAAAGAGAGGCTGGAATCCATGAAGGATGCGTTCTGTGCGTCTCCATGTGTATGTGAAGAATGCTAAATGAATTGATTGGAGAAGCCAAACACAAATGTGCAGAAAAAGATTGCACTTCAATTATCCAATCGCCACATTGTACCTGTGCGGTAGGTGTACTTTAAGAATATCACACAGAGACCAGACGGCAAAACCCTCTAGATATGATGAAAGGTGTTTGGATGTATAAGCATTTAATTAAATTGCTCACAGAGAACAGTTATTAAAGCAGAGAGCTCTGAGATCTGTCGAGGCAGGAATTAGCAGGGCATCTGTGATCTGCACAATGACTCATCATCGCTCCACGACGCGGCCCCCTGCAGGTCTGAAGGCAGCCTGTGCCAGCCCCCACCTTTAACAGCGGGGGGGCACAAGTGCTGGTCCCAAGGTGGGGTAAGGTGGGAGCGAGGGAACTGTTTAAAGAGGGGTTAGAGGCGAGAGCAAAGCCCAAGCTACACGACACCGAGATTTAACATTCTGCACAGAGAGAGGTAAGTGTGTGTGTGTGTATGTGAATAATATGTGAGTATGTGAGTATGTGAGTATGTGTGTATGTGTGTATGTGTGTATGTGTGTATGTGTGTATGTGTGTATGTGAGTATGTGAATAATATGTGTGTATGTTTTTTATGTGTGCTTAAAGACTGAGGCAATTATGTTAAAATGCTTGTTTTGTGTTCTTTCTTTTTTTTTTGCTTGATTATAGCAATTAACATCTTTCATTATTGCTATGTTATTTGAAATTTGAGGTGAAATGAAGTGTCTCTAAATGATTGTTCCAAAGGGATGACATGCACTACGAGCTATACATTTAAATAGACTGTTGACAAGTTTCCAGAGAACATTGCAGAGTTAATGCATCACAAGGGCATGATACACATTGTTCAAAATCCTTTTTACAAAATGTATGGTACTGAAGAAAACCCTGACACACACACAAACAATGTTCATGTATGTGCATGTTGTGTGAAGCAGAGTGTAACTATAGGAGCGTGTCTGTGTGAGAGGTAGGTAAATGGTTGGTGTGTAGGCAGAGCAGGAGATGAGGGACCACCCAGACTGAATGAGGTCAACAGGGCTGACGGAGGACGTAGGTGGATCAGTACATCGCATATTACTGTCCACTTAGCCCGCTCTCATACCTGCTCGTCAAACACTCCGGCTGTGCCTCACCCTCTTCCCTCATCCCTGCTCCCCGTCGGAAGGGGATCTGTTATATAACTGGAAGAATATACAATGGGTCCAATCAATCTACTCTGTGCTGATGAACACAAAAAAAGCAAGTTTCAAAGCTCATTAGCAAAGATGAAATATTATAAACTAGCAGAGGTGGAAGAAGTACGGTACACAGATCTTGTAATTAAGTAAATGTACAAGTACTAGAGTGTAGAGATACTCTGTTACAAGTAAAAGTCCTGCAAGCAAAATGTTACTAAACGAATGAGCGTCAAAATATACTTAAAGTACCAAAAGTGAAAGTATTTTTTATGCAGATTGGCCCATTTAATAATAATGTATTACATGTTGTGTATATATAATATACATTGTATACTGCAGGGTAGCTTGTGAATTTACTCCAGGTGTAAATAAAGACTGATTGAAGTGTTTATTATATTTCACATCAATAATCCAAATCTGTAAAGTACCTAAAGGTATTAAAAAATGTAGGAGTAAAAGTACACAAATTACCTCTAGAGTGTAGTGGAGTACAAGTGCAAAGTAGCATCCTTCATAATTGTACTTGAATGCAGTACTTAAAGTTAGTAATGTACTTCGTTACTCATCAGCACTGCAAACTATATGCAATTTGGAACTGAAGGGAAAGATGTGAGCTTATGTAAAACCCTGCAGAAGCTCTTACTCAATATTCAAATGTAAAAATAACACCTGGTAACAACTATTCTTCAAGCATGTCTGAAATAGTTTTTAAGTTACTTTGCTGTCACCTTTTCCCCTTGCAGCCTCCTGTTTGGAATGAATCTAATTAAACATACATTTTTCAAATGAGGCATCGGGAACAGTTTAAATATTGTTTCACCGAATTGTGTGTTTTAGTAACGCTACAGAACTAATTATGTCCCGTATCTAGCTGGCTCTTGCTCGATAAACACGCGGTATAATTCTTCCTTCTTCGTCCCTCCTGGTTAGCCTGAGCGTTTGAAGTTGCCACCCAAAGCGAAAATAAAAACAGAGGGCGTCAGTGACAGAGACTCTGAATGGAGGCTTTCTTTGTTGTCAATGGAAGGTGGGAGGTGAGAGAAATTAAAGGGAATACATCAAAACAGAAAAGCGAAACGTCTGGGGAGTGGTGTTTACCATGCGTTCCCTTTTTCCCTCAGAATGATGTGCTGCTGTTTGGGTTCCACACTGCGAACGGGAGCAGTGTCTGTCAGAGATTAACACAACGCAGAGGGAGAGAGGCAGACAGTAGAAGAGAGGAAGAGGGGAGGGAGGGAGACAGAGCAGATAAAAAGAGGTTTTTGAAGAAAAGAGAGTCAGAAAGTGAAAGAAATCTGTAAAGAGAAAAGTGGCAGCGAATCACCAGAGAGACACCGATGGAATGAGGGGTGGTGGTGTTTATAAATAGAGGAGACAGGAACCAGGGCCTCTCCCCTCGCTGGATGCCACATTAATTATGCGTGTCTGCATCAGGAGAAATTAAGATATGGCTGTGTGGCAGCCATATCTGCTGGAAGGAGGGGGTGGGAAGAAAAGGAAGGAGGAGGGGGGGAGAAAGCTGAGAGCAAATGTCAGAATTAAAACTGGACACCAGAGAAGACGCGGGAGGCGAGAAGAAGCCACAAATGACAAAGAGGAAGCGAGAGAGAGAGAAAAGGCCATTAGTGAAAGCACCAAAAAGCTCATGTCTGCACCCGCTTTCAAAGCAGAGGGAACGGATAATTACAGAGCAGTAAAAGACCGAAGTGCACGGAGAGAAAAAAAGCATACAGACCATTGAGTCAACATGCCATCACATCACAAAGCCCTACAGAACTCAAAATGCCTGTGGAGTAGCGAAAGCGAGAGAAATATTTGATGAATGCATATAAATACGCCGCAAGAAACCAAATCAAATGTTATTCACGTGAGGCCATCTTCCAAAACATTGTGAGAAGCTTCTGCAATCACACGCTATTCAGACACGGATCAACAGCGGAATCTTATGCTATTAAACTAAATGATGCGTATTCACGTTGGAGAGTGACACACCTTAATAACCCTTCTCGGTCGCCCTCAGGGAGAGGAGAGATGGAGAGAAAGATGCCAAGTGTCTCTACCTTTCCATCCTACATCACATCTTTGTATTATGCCGCTATATACTCATCTCTCGTTAGAGCGTCTGCACTCCCTCTCACCTTTTCACTTCACCCGTACACCATCATTTGACTTCTTACAGCTGTCACCTGTTCTTCCTTGCCAAGAACAGCCTGATTTTCTACACAGGGATTTTCAAAACGTTACTTATTTTTTCAGTTAATGATTTCACTTTTTTTTTGGAAAAGCGACAGCTCATGTGTGAACGCTTAACTGTGTTGTTATCTACTTGAAACGTGTCCGTTGAGTGTGTTTGTGTTCATATTAGCCCATAACAGCAGGTCAGAGCAGCCAGCCAAGCAGCCCCCGCACCTGGCTCACTCTGTGGCTCTGTCCTGCCTGCTAACTCCCACCTACCTGCGAAGAAACTTGCTGACACCACCAATGACTGGCAAGGGAGAAAATGTGTGAGAGAGAGCGTGTGCGTCAGAGTGTGTATGGATAGAAATGTTTAATTTAATATGCGCGCGTATCCGACAGACTAAGGGCGGTGTGGCGAAGCGGGCGCCTTATAAATCTGATTAATTATGCATTTGTGTGTGCATCTGAAAAAAGAATATAATAAAAATTCATATCAACATGTCAGCGCTGGAGCACCTCTGCACTGCACCGACTCATGGTTTGCTGTCAATCAAAATCCCCTGTTGCTAACATCAATTATTTCACAGCCGAGGCTTCCTGGATCCAACCTATACTCCTGGCTCGCCACACACCTTCAGGTAAAAGTACTGCATTGTGAATCTTTAGTAAAAGTACTTATATTATGATTAGGAAAATGTACCTAAAGTATTAGGAGTACTCATTGAGTAGAAGTTGAAAGTGGTATGAAATGAAAATACTCTATTTATATTACTTGAGTACATTTACTTGCAGTAGTTACTTTCCACCACTGCCACATACACACACATACAGCTCTACCACTCTCTAACAGTAGTCCACCTCAATACCCCAGCCAAGGTACATTTCCATGACAATTAAAGAGCGTTGGGCAGTGGAGTCAGCCACCCTATGCAAAGAGAGCCCTTTAAAGCAGCGATATGGATGGAAGGGGGGAGTTAAAGAGAGGCAGTGTGAGGCCGGGATAAGTGGCGGCGGGATTATAGCTCGTTCCATTATGGGCTCGGTCCGTTCGCTGCTTCTTATAAAAATGTATTAGCATGTGAATGAACAGGCACACAGTGGAGTTTTCGAAAGCCCAGGAGCACTGATCCACTATCAGGTGAGCTTTCCATAAACTGGGTGTAAGCAGGGGAGGTTGGTAAGAGGGGGGGGGTGCTTTTGGTTTGGTCTACTTGACGGTGGCCACTTTTGATTAGATTATGGTTGAGATTTCACAGCACTCGAGAATGCTTCAAATGCTCTAATAAAGATCATTTGGGAGTCAGTGGTGACATTTAGTTACTGCTTTTTTTCTGATGTCAAATGGAAAAACATGAATTTAGTTTGGAGCAGAGATATATATCTAAAAATGTGAATGTCTGTCTTTGATATTTTTAAGAAAATCCTCCAAACAAGAGATATCCTGTATGGAAGTATAGCTAAATAGTGCCCTTAAAAGTTATAGTACCTCATAAAATTGTAAATTAACAAATATTATTAAATGAATATGTGGTGCTCAAATCAAATTCATGGCAGCCTCTTAAAAACTAGCCAGAATGCCTGATGGAAATGTGTTCTCCAGCCAAAAGAAGCTTCTGTGCTATTGAGCAACTGTAATTGAAAAGTATAATAGTCCATATTCCTCTCACATCTCTAAACCAAAAGGCTCAAAGCAGACTAAACTTGGACTGTGAGTGTGAAAATAAAATGCAGCAATGTGGGTTGCCAAAATAGCAAAACGCCAAGTGTTAGCAACATGGGAATGAGCGTTTCAAACCACGTGGAAGTGATGAAACAGGGGCCAGAATGTCCCGGAAAGCCTGCTTACCTCTCTCTGCAGCACCAGCTCTTTGGTGAACAGCATGGCTTCTTCACTGAAGGGTTCAGCCACCTGCGTCCCCCCGGGCATATTCCTGGAACTGCGTGGGCATTCGATACCTGGAAAAGACAACATGATTGCAGGAGTTAAAGGTTAGCACAGCGGCTAATCAAAAGAACGGCAGGACATCCTGAATAGTTTGAACATTAGTTGGCTTGATAAGTACAAAAAGACCAGGACATGGTCACAGAAGAAATGATGATGTGAAAACAATGTGGGCATTGATAGATTATAGACCTTGAGTGCTGTGAACAACTGATGTCCTCGTGTCGTCCCTCTTAGCAGGTCTAGGTCAAATTTTCTTATAGTCGCACAATGTCAAAGAGGTGGCACGGTGCAGATTAACCAGCTACACTATCATCAGCACTCACTGGATGATTGGTCATCAAAAGGTCAACGATGAGTGCATATAGTGCTTCTGTATTAGGAGTTTCAACTAAAGAACAGCCTTGTCAGGTTTTGCGTCTGTGGGACGCCAGCCGCTGTATTTTCAGAGGCTTTCTTGTAGAGTTCAGGTAGGAATGGATAAGCTCCAGGGCACCGGTGGGGGGAAAGAGGAACGAGTGGGTATAAAGGTGCAGTGAGATTATCATTTCATGTTCACACTGTTTAAAGAAATATACTGTGATAAAAGGAGGTGTATGCAAGGGAGGTATATGCATAAGAGAGAGGCTCTGTTTGAAGATGGGCTGTGAGGCGGAGAGAGTGTGAGTTGATCTTACAGTAAGTTTTGTCCAAAGTCTCACACACCATAAAGTATAGCCTCTATTGCTGGAGTACATCTAGCTTCACTAGACTCACTTATTCGGTCTCTTGAACCCTTAGGACCTCATGTGCTATATGTTTATATAGAAGCAGATCCAGATGTTTTGGAGGTGTTCGACTCAGGCTTTGACAATGACTTTTTTTCTATTCAAGTTTAACATGTTCAACACAAGTGATGCTTTTTTTATATACAAAGTGTTTCCCAGATGTTTTGCCCGAGAGAGTACGTGTTCATGCGTTTCTTAGATTGGAAGATGACATTACTTATTGTACACATAGCGT
The DNA here is from genome assembly GCF_000735185.1 of Notothenia coriiceps. NCBI lineage: Eukaryota > Metazoa > Chordata > Actinopteri > Perciformes > Nototheniidae > Notothenia > Notothenia coriiceps. The sequence goes on from NW_011344839.1 coordinate 170,589, forward strand.
TGATGTTTTAAGTTTTCTACACAGTGACATATATCTAGGACACTCTGTACTAGGTGCATCTTAACCTTGGCTGACTTTGAAACTTTTAAATATGTTTGTATTATTCTTCTTTATTACTGAATTAAAATGCAACATTATTATGAGTGTCCTTTTATTAAGTTATTTCCATGAATTGGAAATGCTCAATTCTTGAAGGGGTTCACTGTCAGGGCCACTTCTAACAAGTATGCTAACTGGAATGGCAAATGTGTATTTTCTAGCTCGTTTTAAAACTAGGTAGCAGAACCTCTTATTTGTATGTATTTTAATCTATTTACTGTTATTTATTTATTTTAATGAATTCCAAATTCTTGTAGGGATTTTTTGTCTAACCCCTTACCCTGGAGCCCACTAGCTTTTTGTTGAGTAATGTTTGCTCCCTACAGAAACCTCTGTCCTTTAAAGAAAACAAGAACAAAAGACATCAGCCTATTCAGAGCAGGAGGATGACCCAGCAAATCCAACGTGAGGACACAGGACAGTCAGCAGCAAAGACTCATGAAGAACTGTACAGTCAACCTTTAGTGAGACATTAATGTCTTCCAAGTACACAGCAGGGTGCTTTAAAACCAAATACATATACACATTTGAGTTTTCCACTATATTATTCTCACTCCAGGGATATTCTGCTAAACAGACCTTTTAAAGATTGATTGTGTCTTAAATGACTCCAAAATGAAGAGGCACACAGTGGACTTTTCTAAAGTCCTACAATCAGGTGTGAGATTGCACAGCACTCGAGGAGAGAGTGCTATAAATGCTCTAATAAAGATCATGTGCGAGTCAGTGGGAAGTCAGTGGTGACATTTAGTTACTGCTTTTTTTCAGATGTCAAATGGAAAAGCATGAATTTAGTTTGGAGCAGATATATATATATATAAAAATGTGGATGTCTGTCCTTGATATTTTTAAGAAAACCCTCCAAACAAGAGATATCCTGTATGCAAGTATAGCTAAATAGTGCATGTAAAATGTTATAGTACTTTATATAATTGTAGTTTAACAATTAGAATTAGCTGAATATGTGGTGCTCAAATCAATTTCATTCTGCAATCGCTTAAAATGAAAAGCAACTTATTCTTTAGAAATGTTACCCACAAATACAAACAGAAAATGTAAATGTAATAGCTTGCTATTTTTATTAGATCATGGGTTTTTCTTTGTTAATCTATTTACTAACCTACTGCATCCTAAGTAACATATAAATCAAATAGAATCATAATAAAAAGCTTCCTGGAGAGTAGAGACACACTGATGGCCTACATCCTCAGAGTATTTACAGAAAAGGACCAGGGCAGGGCTTCCATGTGGGACATTGTGGCTACAACAGTGCCAGAATAGAGAAGAGGGGGAACGATGGGTGCGGAATAAAAGGAGGAGACAAATACAAGAGAGGACAGTGGGAGGGTAAATACTGTAAACAAAAACTGGTGTACGAAGGGGGAGATGGGTTGGCCGGAGCTACTCCAATATAATCCACAGAAAAGATTACATTTATTTAGCTCATGCTTTCATCCAAAGCAACTTATAATAAGTGCAGTGAACCATGTGGATGCAGCCCACTACTTGGGAATGTAATGCCCTGAGAAGTTGTGCTCACATATAGGAAAATGACTAAAAAGAGCTTTTCAGCCAACAATTCTTAATCCAGCTCTCTTAAAAGACAAAAACATCCTTAAAAAACCCTTAATACACACAGAAAGAGTAATAGGATTATTAACTGACAATGGGGTTTTAACTAGGTCAAATATTAACGTAATAATCCTGTCCAATAAAATAAGTCTAAGAAATAGGTCTGCAGTTAAAGGTGCACAGGCATGCCGTCCTAAAATGATCTACTGCTTCTCCTACCACACACACACACACACACACACACACACACACACACACACACACACACACACACACAGTATNACAAGTAAAAGTCCTGCATTCTAAATCTTACTTCAGTAAAAGTACAAAAGTATTATCAGAAAAATGAATTTTAAGTATAAAAAGTTAAATTAATCACAGTGCCGGAAAATGGCCTTTATGTGACATTTCGAGATAATATTGCTGCATCAAGTAGCATTTTACTGTTGGAGACAAACAAAGTTCTGATTGATTTTTTGTAAGATATTTAAATAATTTAACTATTTTGTGACTTAAACAGTGAGTCCAGTAGTTTCATTTTTAGAGATGTATAAAGTAGCATAAATTGAAAATACTCAAGTAAGGTAAAAAATACCTTAAAATTGTACTTAAGTACAGTACTTGAGTGAAGTTACTTCTCACCTCTGAACCACTGTTCACAATCTACATCATCATTTAAGTTGAATACTTTTAAGAGTAATCCATTACTGCAAATACATATGTGATGCATTCAGGCTGGATTCTTTATCATTCTAGTTCTGAATCTGAACATACCTATGCATTCATTTGTGGTGAGTAGCTTCTTCTATATCATTATAGGTAGAGATGTCCCGATCCGATCACGTGATTTTCAAAAGATCGGAATCGGGAGGAAAAAAAATCGGGGATCGGGATTTTTTTCTTTTTATATAAAATATTTGTATTTACTGTTAAAAAACAAAAATGACCATGTTCACGTCTGAAAGTCATCCTGAGGCCTTCGTTTTGGTTTAAAATTACACAACATCATATATGTGTTGCTTCTTTTGGGCTTTAACAGCCAGATGCAATGTTTGCAAAGGCGGAGGTTCCGCGTGGTCGAAGGAACCGAGCTACGTTCAACACGACCAATCTAATATACGCCACCTGAGAAACAAAACAACAACACGACGAGTACACAGTGGCCACTCAGGTAACGGCACTGAAACAACCGACACTTTTAAAAGGAAAGAGAAACTGCTCCAGAACAGTGAAAAGGCCAAACAAATAACAGCCAAGGTAGCTGAATTCATCGCGTTGGATAACCATCTCTTACCTTTTTTTTCTCTTAATGCATTGCATAAAGATCGGATCGGGAAAAATCGGTATCGGCAGATTGTAAAATAAAATGATCGGAAGCAAAAAAAGGTGATCGGGACATCCCTAATTATAGGCTGTAAGTGAGTGTGTTTTCAGTTGACCCAACATGCAGAAGGAACATGATTGAGTCGACCTCCCCTACTCCGCTAACCAGGCTGAGATAATGAGCTTCATCTTGTAGAAACAACTCTGCGGGGAGAAGTGTGTCCTCCGTGCATTAGTGTCATCACTGCAATTTATACAAACATGCATCACATCGCAAATTCCCATACTAATAATGTGCATATTGATTAGCCCCTGACTTTTAGCTCATAACCTGCCAGGCGCTTTGTGCTCCGGCTCAGGTAGGAGCGGATGCTTGCAGGACACACTCTGTATGAATTCCATTAGTGTCTTTCCTGTTAATGTTATTAACGTTTCTAATTCTTGATTCTTGACAAGCTGTTGACAGGACATAATTAGCACAGCGACAGGCGAACAAACAAAGACCTAAAAGCCGGGGGAGGGGTGCGAGTGTGTGCACGTTTGTGTTTGATTTTAGATCTAATGCTTTCTTTCATCCATCAACCATATGACTATCACTCCATTTAGATTTGTTTGCCGTCTTATTAATCCTCCCAGTCCTTCCTGGCTTAAAAAGATGTGAGCTGCATTCATAAGTACAACTACTGACAACGAACGGCCAACAATTTGAACTATTGATTCATCTCATGAGTCATTTTTATGCAGGAACAGCAACAAATAATCAGTTTTCAGCCTCTCAAATATGGAGATTTCTTGCTATTCTGTTTTATATCATAATACAATTGTTATATTGAAAGACATTACTTTGGACCCCCACATTCTGAAATCCCTTTAGAGCTGGTTTAAGATTACCCTGTTTGTCCTACATTCATTGTTTTTATAGTATTTTTTCTGTCTTTTTGTCTTATGTTATCTTGTCTTATCTTCATATGTATTTCACGTTTTATCATGTCTTTTATACTTTTCTTATCTTAATTATTAACTATTAACCTGTAAACATATGTTATGATATTGGGCTATATATAAATAAACTTGATTTGATTTTGACCATTAATACAACATTAATACAGAATAATGGGCAGTTTAATAGATATTAAATAAAGTAGTCAACTGCAGCCCTAATGAGCATCTCCCCCTCCCTGGGTAGAGTCACTTCCAACAGAAGTTCAGCAGCGGGTGAAAGATCCAGCTTGGCAACACATGGAGGTTAGAGCGGGTGAATGGGAGGCAGACGGAGGGAACATGCTGTTAGTTAAAACCCTAGGACTGTTTGACTATGTCTCTTTTATCCTCTCGATCCATTGCTCCATCTCACCATCATCTAACTCCAGCTCTAACGTGGGGCCTCATTACCTCAGACTGGGCTTCTGCAAAGCTACGTCCTTTCCTCCAGATCTGTGCCAACAAACGTTTTTAAATACTATATTTGCAATATTAGGTTTCTAATAATAAAGCATTATTGATGTTTTGTATTTTTGCTGCATATTTTTACACACATTCAATCAAAGACTACCCACTGGAATGGTCTCATGCAGGGTTGTCCAAACTACGGCCCGGGGGCCAAATGCGGCCCGTGGACCATTTTGAATCGGCCCTCAGAAAATTCAAAAAGTATAATTGAATATGGCCTACAAATGAAACTTGTGCTCGTCTTATATTGTACTTCTTACCTATAAAAATATATCACACAGTAGTATTCATGTGTTAATAGTAGGGGTGTAACGGTATACGAATTTGTACCGAAAATATTCGGTATGGGCCCTTCAGTGTACCGAACGAATATAACGTTAAACGTAAAAAATTGAGAACGTGAACAACTTTTTGGAAGTAATCTCAGGTGCTGCATCGCAGAATTTAGTGTAATTTGCTCACATTTGGTTCAACGCGTCATAAAGTGACCAAGTTATTTCATTGGACCAGAGGCATACTAAGAGAACTGGTCAGAGGGATGTGTTCAAATTCAGTAATTTGTCGAAATGGCGAACACAGATGAAGTCGAGCTCGAAAATCCTCCAGCATCATTGAAGTCGGTTTGGGAACATTTTGGTTTCACAGTTACGTACAAGGATGACGGACAAAGACAGGTGGACCGAATCAAAGCTGTTTGTCGGCATTGTTCAACTAAAATTGGTTACGCGGCTGCCAATACATCACAACTTGCACACTCATTTGAAAAGGCATCACCCGAACGTGAATATCACCGGTACCAAAAGAAAAAAGGCTGAAGTGCAAACCCAACTCCGCTAGCATTTAAGCCTCCAACACTCGCAAAAAGGTCGGACCGAGCCAAAGCTATTACAAACGCCAAATATCCTTATGTTGCCATGTTAGCAAAGCGCTACCTGGCTGTATCTGCAACCTCTGTCCCTAGAGAGGGTGTTCTCCACAACAGGAGACATTGTTAATACCAGCAGATCTGCCCTTTCGGCAAGCAATGTGGACAAGTTAATTTTTCTTTAAAGAAACATGAAAATACAATGACAAGCAAGCAAGTCCTAGTGTTAAGCTGGCTGCTTAGGTGAGTACTAGTACAGTACAGTTCAAGTACAGATTATTTCAGTTCATTGAAATGCTGCACCTTAATGTTTATTTTATTATATTTTGTATTTGAGTGAATATATTACTCACAGTTTAATAATAACAAAAAAAAATATATAAATATATTTTGTGATCATTTTTTCTGCTGTACCGAAAACGTACCGAAACCACGACCTAAAAACCGAGGTACGTACCGAACCGAAATGTTTGTGAACCATTACACCCGTAGTTAATAGGACCACTTTTCAAATAAATTCAGTCAATTCAAGTTGGAAACATTTTCCAACATACTGTATCTTAGTTGATAAGAAAAAAGCCCAATGAGTTATTTACCTAAAAAGTTTGAAATGCACCCTTCCTATTTCTCCTTATTATAATCAATCTGAGGCTTTTGTTTTAAGGGATGAGCTGCCAACACTCACAAGCATCATTTACCTACATTTGATTTATTTGGCTAACTTATAACTGAATTTATGAGGCTATATACCTCTAGTGAGTGGCCCAGCCATTCGTATAGTTTCTGTATGTGACCCTCGGTGAAAAAACCCCTGGTCTAATGGAACCCAAATAATGAGGTGTGTCCTTAAACAAGACCTGGGACAGGATTGCCTATAACTAAAGCACATATCAGATGTCACCTTCACTAGATGGAAGCATAGCAAATTAGAGCTGCATCCATAAGTCAAACTACGGAGAACTAATGGCCGACTATAATGATATTCAATTAATCTTATAACTTATTTTTATGGAGGAAGGGCAACACATAGCCTCTCAAATATGAAGATTTATAATTATTTCTGTCTTATATCATAATAAAATTAATATATTTAGGTTACGCACTCACAAAATAAGACATTTATGATGATAAGGCCTGTGAAAGGTTTGTCCATTACACTGGAGCACCTATCAGATGTCACCTTCACTAGACAGAAGCTTCTTTAATGAAATTCACATTTAATTATTCATTATGCACATCAAACTCGATTTGCTATTTATTAAAGTTAGTTGTAGGTTAAACGTGCGCATTAGCTCTGGTGGATAATTTATAAGATTAGCTTATGATGGAGGTAAAAATGCCAATTAAGTTTAATTAAAACAAGTTATTTCCCTCTTCACCAGCAACTTTATTATCTGGCAGGACATAAAATGTGTCTGAAGGCGAAAAAACAAAGACCTCAGTGTGTTTAATAACTGTGAATCTCAATGAGATGCAGAGCCGCCGTCACACTCAAGGACACGGGTCATTGCGGAGCACAATAACATTTTATTTCCAGGCTTTTCCTGACTCACTTGCTACTATGCTAAACTTTTTCTTGCACCGACATATTTTCAGGGAACAAGTCTAAAAATGTCCTGCGCAACCTCTCAAGCATCTCCAGCAGTCACTCACTGCAGGAGGTGTACTTGCCGCACACACATATCACAGAAAATCTGACAAACAGCACCAAGACACACACCGAGGGGGCTAAGGCTTCTTGCTGATACTGTAAATCTTTGTGTCCGAGCGATGGGTGTTTCATCTTTTCGACAGACTGCTGCTCAACACAGCTCTGTGAGCAAATGTAAAAGTACGCTCCACCTGCTGTGGCCTCCATTGGAAACTCTGTTGAAGCTAGTAAACTTTTATGGACTTTTCACTGCTTCAACGGGCCTTTATGTCCACATCGATTGGACTTTTTTTGTCTTCCCTTTTACCCTGTCCTGTCTGCCTGCACAGCTCTTGCTAAACCTCCTCCTCCTTTTATCAGTCTTCTAGCCCCCCTTTCGCGTCATTCTTAAATCCCTTTGCTCCAAGGAAGCAGGATGACTCCCTTACCCTTTATCAAACTTGCATACGGAAGTGCCACCGCGCGTGCCAGCGAGCGAGGAGAAGAAAGGTGAGGTGATGTGGGAGGAGAGGAAAGGGAACTTCCCTTCAAGTCCTGGAGAATACCTCCGGCCCGCTTTGAAGCAAAGGCTTCTCATGCTACCCTTTGTTTCCTCACCCCTCTTTTTGTTTCATAACCAATGTCTTTATCCATCAAGTAAAAAGTCAGGAGCAGGAAGGGGAGGCTTTGAGGTTCCTCACTGGGGAAGAAAAGCAATGAATAGTTCCGTATCAAAATCAGGACAAATAATATGTTTGAAAGCAGGAGAAAAGACGCCGCTGGCTAAACAGGCAGGTGGATGAGATTCAAAGATGCATGTGGTGCGTGTTTAGTATTATGATTTTGACTTGCTGCGTTACATCTTTTTAATGCCTTTCATTCGCAGCTCTACTGTAAACAGTTTGTTCTTCAGTGGCCTCCCACGACATTGTTAAAGAATAAAAAATGTGGCTGTGATGAATACAGTATAAAGACACCGAGGCTAATGAAACCGTTAGTAAGGCAGGACTTGTTTTGACACCGTTTGAATATATTCTCCATTTGACTGTAGTCAATGTTTACTGAGAGAAATGTACAATTATCAAGCACGGGGCTCAGCTTATGAACTTTGTTACAAAATGAATGGTGCAATCATAACTTACTGTGATATTTGATCTAAAATATTAAAGTCATAGACTCTGGTTATAAAACAATATGAGGACTTACAATGCATTATAGATTTGAGTTTGCATTATCCATTCAACATTTACAAGGATTTCAACATTTGGTATTCAATTACAAATATTTAACTATATCCAAACATGATAAAGAAATGCCGCTTCTATAAAGATTGGCCGATTGACTTTTAAAATATTGAGCAAATCTGAAAGATGTATAACCGGATCTGCTCTCAACACACCTCATTATCCGTCAAAGCTACGAGAGGGTTTGAAGGGAAAAGGTCAAAGGGGCTTCTGCCGTTTCATACACAGATATACAGAGAGGCTTGAAGCAGCCGACTTATCATGTACGTGTCATTTCAAACACAGCTCTCGGAGCAGATAGGTGAATAAAACACGAAAAAAGATAACTTTGACAGGAAAGAGGAAGTGAAAGGAGATAGGAAGCGCTTGGAGATTAGAGGTGCTGGAAATAATAAGGCGATGTTGTGCCTACAGGAAGGCTTTACATTAGATAAAGAAAACCGTGCAACATACATGCATCGGAACAGAGAGGCTATGACCCGCCAGATATAATATTTTATCTCGTAAACATCCCATATCTGAAAGAAGAATGATAATGAGGCGACATAAAAGCACCTACAGTACACACCTATAGGGAGCTTCCTGTGATATAAAGGACTCTAATGGGAATAGAGGTTAAACATACAGAACACATAAAGGATAAGGTGTATCAATCAGCGCTAATCCAGCCTAATGTGTTTATTAAAAGACGAGATATGTCTTCTCATTTTCAGCAGATGAATCTTTTCTTCTGGGGGACGACTTTAATCAAATACGCTCCGAAGCCATCAGCTCTAATGTGCTTCTTATCATTTTCTAATAACCTTTGATTAAATAAAATCCTTCCAAAAGTAAACACCAGCTCACACGCACACCTGACATTTCAACCAAGCATTTGAAAAATATTGCATGGTCCCATATCGCAGTCTCGGCTCATGTCAATACAATCTTGTAGCAGGAAGTAAACAAAAGGGATGCAATCACGCAAAAACCATCAGCGGACGGCAAAGACAATCGGAAGCAAATACGAAAATTAATGAATGCATGGACAATTCAGCCACGCATAATTAAACTGAGTGTTTGTGTGGAATGTCTGGTGTTTGTCCTGCTGGAAATGGAGAGGAACAGTATGGCTCGGGCTGAAATGGAGATGGATTGAAACAGGTTTTATGGCGACTATAACAAAGGGTGTCATCCGTTGTGGAAGGGGATAAGCATTCTCACCATTGCCATGATCTGAAAGGATGTGCAAATCATTGTTGGCTGCCAAAGATACAGTCTCAGTGTTTTTATTGCTAGTGCAAACTGTCAAAGCGGTCGAGGAGCGAAGAATAAATGACTAGACCTGCTATCAAACTGTGTGTATTTCATCCCATCTGCATCTTACCCCTCAGCTACTGTTATTGTCTCATGCTACAAGAGTAATGCTAAAAGAAGACGCCTGTTCTTTGATGTTATCTGTTAATCAGCTAATTATTTCAAAGATAATCGATTTGTCTAGTCACAAAATGGCGGTAAATGCTTATTATAATGTCTAATAACCCATTGTGATGTATTGAACTGACTGAACGATTAATCAACTGATGGTAGCAGCTCATTTTCTTTACGAGTCATAATGTGCTCATCAGGTAGGAGACTAGCAAAGACAAACACAGTTAAGAATGATAAACTGTTGAACGATGCCAAGCGGTACACATTAACTTTCACCTGAGACAGGGACACTTTCCCTAAGATAGGGATGGAACAATACAAAAATACTACTTGTTTTTCCCAAGCTGAAACAGCATTTGATCTGATAGTAGCTGCCCATCGTCTGGAGTTTAAATCGCTCTTTACCTAGACACGGAGGCCAGCTCCTAATGAAGATGACCACTACGGTAAAAGAGAAAAGACGTGGACAGCAGAGCATGAGTCTTTTTTAACCTGGCAGAGAGCCGGAGAAGGGAAGGTGAGGTCAAAGGAGTCACGTAGGCCCTGGAGTTTATTTAAAGAGGGTGTCTGAGGTCTGTGCATCAGCTTTCGCCTTTGACCAGCAAGTCCTGCCTGCTGAGAGTTGAACGAGCTACTGTAATCAAAACACATTTGTCTGTAACACAGAAAAGTAACCCATTACTGGTGATAACAGCAGTTGGCACATTACAGTTACTAAGCATGAAATGATCTCGTTTTTTGCAGTACTTTACACAGAGCAAAGTACAGAAAAAGTCAATCAAACGTCCCTTTAAGATTGCGCTAGACTCGTGAGTTCATGGATGAGGAGACAGACTCTCACAGCAGAGATAAACAGGCTTGTCGCAGCGTACATCGTGGAGGAGATGTTGCCCGTTTTGACTGTGGAATCACCATCTTTCCCAATCATATTGAGCAAGATAAAGGTAACGGGGGGGGCTGCCGCCATCAGACAGGAAAACATTTGCCAGCTACCTGGACCAATGTTATGGAAACGGAGCAAAATAAAACTGATGATCAAACAAAGAGCAGAAACAGAGGTCTGTGTTCAGTATTGTCCTTTTTAAATTAAGCATTTGCGCTGATCTGGCATAAATGAGGTTTAACTTCATGTTGTTATTTGTCATTTGATTTATGGTGCATCTCTGGCGATGTTACAGAGTAGTCCAAAAGTAATGTAACTAGTAGTGTAACTAGTTATTTACAGCAGTGAATAATTAAGGAAAGTAAGGCAACACTTAAAGTAACTATAATGTGTAATGCATTAGTAACTACCCCAACACTGATCATACCCAGCTACACCGTTTGGCCCGTTAGCCCTGCCTGCTGAGAGGTGATAGGAAAGCCTGAGCTCTGATCCGGCAGAAGTCAGAGTGTGGAGGATTTTTGCACCACACAAACACTTTCTTACTAAATGATATGTCAAAGAACCTTCACATAACAGCAACCAATGCCTGTACGCACAGATTGAGCGGGTTAGAAGGAAGTGACCTTCACACCGGACAAAGAAAAAGCTCTACCCACCGGCAAGGAGGAAGGTGATGAGGCAGGTTTCTTTGGGCATGTACAGCTTGAGGCGGGAGCCGCTGAACACGTACTCTACCACAGCTTCTGAGCGGCCGGCCCTCTGCAGGAAGGGCAGGAACTGCTTGGCTTTCTGTGTATCCTGATGGACAAAAAGAAAGAGGTTAGATAATGCCTAAAGAAAGACCCTTTTATAAGCTTTGTCGCTCTCTAGTAAATAAGGACGTGGTATTTAAATTAGGGATGCTCCGATCGATCGGCCGTCGATCGTTATCGGCCGATATTCACCCTCTGCCGATCGATCGCTGCTCTCTGTAAAGGCCGATCAGGAGAGCCGATCACATGACGTAAAATACATGACACTTTTCTCTGTGCGCGGCAAAACAAGCTCGCCATAATGGCTTCACCAGTCTGGCAGTTTTTTAAGTTGTCCGAAAATGACAAGAAAATAGCGGTATGCAACGCGTGTGAAGCAGAAATCCTGCAGCTCCACCCGCTGTGACGGACCGGTGAGCGGAGCAGAACACACACCAAGAGTTAAACCTAACTCACTTAGCTATTTTATCTACCTCTGGAACAAGCTAAACTAGTTATACATGTTTATTCTTCACTGTCGGGTCACTCATTACTGGATCAGTGAGCTGCATGAGATACTGACAGGCTGTCAGGAGAGGGAGAGAGGGAGAGAGAGAGAGAGAGAGGAAAAGAGTGCTTCTGCTCATTTCTCCCGTGTTATTATCCAANACGCGCGTGCTCCACCGCTCATCGCGTCAGAATCGCGCACGTTCCGTGTTGTCCTGTGGCAGGCACCATGTTGTCCAAGATACGAAAAGCTGAAAAGAGGCCGATGTCTGGGAAACGATCTTCAATACTCCGAAAAGAATCCCAGCAGGCTCCTTTGCCCCTCCAACAGAGGGATGTCCTTGCTCTTTTCCGTTGCGATTTTTTTTTTGGACGCCCTCGGCTCGAGTTCCCAGTTGACTAAGGCCGTCAAATGACGACGAGAGGCCCCCCTGGCGGAAACACTGTTGTGAACAATATTTCATATCAGATGCATTCAAAAGAAAAACAACGTGGATATCAAATTTAGTTTTTCAAGTTATTGAACACAAAAACAAACATAATTATTTGATACCAAATGTGTGACACGTATACAGCACCGACTGAAAACAAATTAATGAAATAGAGACACAAAAAAAAAGTCAAACTTAATATGTTAATCTGCGGGCTTTTATCAGGAATCTTTAAATCTCACTCTGGCCTAATGAAGTCCGCTCCTCTGTGACACGTCTGCTAATTTGTGCAATCAAAAATAAATTCTGTCCCCTCCTGCCTCCGTCTCTGTCTGCAACAGTGAGTCACTAGGTTGTTGTGTTGTGCCCGTGCCAAAATTACAAGCAGAGCTAAATTATGCTCAAGGCAGAGCTGGTGGTGCAGTGGCAGATTCGGTCTCGATATAGAATAAATGAATATGTGAGCATTTAGGGACAACAATGAGTCGTGGACCAGGGAAGAGTGTGTGTGCGTGTGTGCGTGCGCGTCTGCGTGTGGCACTGATCGGAGTGAAGTTCAAACTAGGAAAGTCAGATCCAACAAAATAAGGTTTCTACGTTTTAAGAAATCATTGATAGGACATTTTTGGGAGTTTTCTTTTTTTTTTAGTGTTAGTAGACGACACAAAACGGCAACAGCAGGAGAGACAGATGCATCCCGAGTCACCGGTGGGACTACAACACATTGTGAGCAAAAGGGTACGTGCTTTAGCCATAAGAAGCGCCACCTGAACTCCACCCACTGCGGTCCGAAATAGCCTCTCGAGTGGGAGACAACAGAAGCAAACATTCACACAAACACATTCACAGCACCTGCAGTGAGTGGGCCGTGCAGTCTAACTTGGTTTAAGAAAAAAAAGAAAGGAAGAGACATGAGAGAGGACCTCATTATGTAACCTTTAGAGGTACGAGGTGAGTCAAGTGCTTTATCCACTCTCCTCCCACCACCTCTGTTCATCTCCTACACCGTACGTTTATAAACCTATCTCTGCGCTATTTGTGACTGCATCCCACTCAATGTACATAATCCCTTTCAGCAAACCTAGCTGAAGGATGCTGACGTATGGTAGTGTGTATTTCTTTTAGGGGGGGGGGCTGCACGTGTACAGTTGTGTGTGGGCGTGTAGCACAGAGGAGAAAGGGAAAAGAAAAGGGAAACGAAAGAGGGAAAGGAAGGGGGGCAATATACACACACACACACACACACACACACACACACACACACACACACACACACACACACACACACACACACACACACACACACACACACACACACACACACACACACACACACACACACACACACACACACACACACACACACACACACACCTGTGTGTCCTATTGGGAATACTTGGAGAGAGGAGGAGCTGCTCATAATGGCACTGACCTACACCACTGATGGGGCTGGCACAATAAGGGGAGGGTTTAGATGGGCACGCACACACACTGTTAGAAATGCATGACGCAGCAAAATCATGCTAAAATGTAAAGTGTGTGCTCGGTTACTGGGACAGTTTTGATTTTAATTTGTACTGTTTATACTTGCCGCCAAAGATGTGAGAAGTACTCAGATTGCGTACTTGAGTAAAAGTACTAATTGTATTATTATTACTCCAAGTGTAACTAAAGTCTTATTTAAGTGTTGTTTATTTCACATTATGAATCCAAATCTGCAAAGTCACTAAAGGTATTAAATAAATGTAGTGGAGTAAAAGTACAATATTTACCCTTGAATTGTAGTGGAGTAGAAGGACAAGGTAGAAGAACAAATTTAAAATTACAATTGTATCTTATCCTTTAAATATGTTTAACTTGTGTAATGCTGCTGTTATGACAGAATAATTTGGGATGAATTAGTTATTTATACATCTATCTATCTGATTACAGACAGTTAAACATTTATTTCCTTAGAGAACAGTGAATGGCTGAACCTATACATGTTAGCGTTCAGCCATTCTCTATAGTCTGGTGCTGAAATCTTGAGATAGTTCTTAGGAATACTAAGACAGTTTTTAATGAGTGAGATGTCTGGCGTTGTAGATATTGCTTTTTCTTATTGTAAAGTTAATTATTGAGCACCTCCCTCGCCCTGCATATATTCATTGCTGCACATTGAAAGTGGTCAGTTAAGTTGTAGGGGTTTATAAGTGTAAAATGCACTTATAAACCCCTGAAGAAAAAGCACAGGGCTGCTCAGTCAGCACAACAATTCCCTGTCATAATTATTTTTTTACAAGGTCCGGGAATTTATCTGTCCTGCTGACACAATAACGCGCAGGGAGATTACGATGATGACAATGTGGAACAGCAGAACATCTGAGAGCGGTAATGCAGAGCCGTGTCGGTGTTATTAGCAGGACACTAAAGTCCTGTTGGTGCTAAAGAGCTTTAATAACTTGGCTGAATGCCTCTGTTCCAACGTGGGCTGATGACACTTTCAACAGCAACCTGCAGGGCTTGTGCATGACCGGCAAATCTGGTGGAGCTACAATTTGATACAGAAAAAGAGGGCTTGATTAATTTAACCAAATATCTCTCTAGAGCCTACGAGTCTAAGTACTACAAGAGAGCTCCTGTGGGAGAGACAATGAGATGCTAATGTTTCTCAAGTTCAATTTTGAGTCATTCACTGTAGATCATGTAGTGGCTTATGAAAATGTTTAAGGAGGTGGCTGGTGGAAGTAGAGAGATGTATAAAAGGCTCTTAAAAAGGTTTGAAATGAAATAATGTCAAAGCCTTTGCGTTACTTTTGTTGTTTTATATCATTGCAATGTCATATTGTCACAATAGAGATTTGAATTGCAATATTGGTGATCTCTTTTCAATCAATAGACATTTAAAAAAATGTGTTCCATTTTGAGGGCTTTTTTGAATGTTGTGACAGAGTTTAGGCTTGCTAAGTTCAAACATTTATTCAATAAAAGGGTGTTGTAAATCATTTCCTTTAAAAAAAAAAATTAAAAAAAATTATTCAACAAGGAATTTGTTGTATTCTGGCAGTATACTGAAAGCAGCAGAAAGCCACTTGGTGAGGAAATGTATTGTTAAAACTAAGAATTGTTTGTTACCTAGCTAGCATTGATGGCCGTTAGTTTTGCGCGTGTGCGTGCGCCATCAGCACATTTACACTGCCTTGCCCTCCATGTGAGCTCATCTCAGCCAACCACTCAGTTTGACAATGTTAGACAGCTACAACAATGCAGCCTATAGCGACTTCATGAAGACTGCACTAGGGTATAGAAGTGTACTGGGACAGCCTGTAGCCATGTAGGACGAAATCTCTTGTGAAAATGAAGAGAGAAAAAGGAAATGTTTCCTTTCAAAAATTAACTGTTGTCAGGAATGTCTTTGCAATTAATAATTTAACGCAAACATGCCCGACTTTTAAAGATTGAAGAAGATGGCGAGCGTGAGATGAAGAGAAAACACAAAGGGGATCATGGTTGTGAGAACAAACACACGCTTCGAAACAATGCGTACCAATCGGCCATTACTTGTTACTGAGAGATTTTATTGGTTCCCCGCGCTAATGTTCATTTTGTGAGCACTCCCAATCAGGCTTCATTAGCCAAATGATGCCTCCATCAAGCCCCTGAGCACACGTAAACAAGCTAGGACCGAGCACCGCTGATGGTTTTATTAATGGCGCTGATTATTTTTAGAGGCCGCTTAGTTTCTGTAAGATGAGGAAACCGGCTGTGAGGATCGGGGAAGGGGTGGCGAGCCGAGGATTATGGATCGTCTCCTGAGAGTTACTGCATGTGGCGGAACATGGCGGTAGCTTTTGGGCATCGATGATCTTTGAGTGTCATGGGAGTTGAGTGTGTAAATGAGTCCATGGTTTAAAAAAAAAGTGCATTTTGAGAGATGCTCGTTCAGTTACACATCATGTAACACATCATAATGCACATCATAATGCACATCATGTTAACAACATATTGTCCTTTTCTTTTTAAATACGGTGAGCCATGTTCATCTCCCTGAATAAATGTTGCACATCTCTGCACAGCCCTCTACTTTAAATAAAATAAAATAGTTTGTCATATATTCATTTTTTTACCTTTCTTTTGTATATTAAAATTTGATGTAAATACTTGTCTTTATTCTTTTGTAATGCTAAAAAATATGTAATTGTTATATTTGTAACCTTCTCTTACAATGTATTTTCTTATGTTTGCACCATCATACACCAAAGCAAATTCCTTGTATGTGTAAACGCACCTTGCAATACATTTTTTTCAGGATTCTGATCCTGGATAAGCTTTTATTCTCTTGTGTAAGAAAACCTGTGCATACATAACCAAATGAGACACTTACCCCAGAGATATCAGCCACTCTGTGGATGGGAGCCTCCTTCTTGCTGTGCAGCCCTTTCCCGTTCTTGATGGCCCTACAAACCACAAACATAGCTCAAACATCATCATAATACAAGGGGAAAGCATAATGCTGCAGGCCAAGCAGACCTTGAGGAATGGGAGCTCTTTGAGTAATCACAGTAGATACAAAGAGGGAGCCATTGTGGCTTTGTGAAGAAGTCAATTCAAACCATTTTTTTCCCCTACTGCTGAAAATGCCATTATGGCTTTACGGGAAGTGCTAGGGGGAGGGTTTTTTCCCCGCCCAGATAATCTATGAGCGTGAGATGAAAGTGGAAATGGTGGAGAAGAAATTATGATGAAGAAGAAATTATTGTTAGAATGGAAGGATGGGGAGAAATGGGTTGCTTGTATAGTGCCGGCGAGGGCTTTAGCGATGGTCACTGGTGCTAGTGACCGGCGCTTTAAAAAGCCTCAAGGGCCAGCTGAGATGAAGATGACCACTGTGGTTGAGGGGTGGGATAATGCCACCTATGGGTCACTGGGAAGCAGGTCATTGACTCTATGATGGAGCGTGTGCATTTATGCAGAGTGTGTATGTAAGCGTTTAATAGCCTGGAGGAGGTTTCTTGAAGACTGCAGGTCGTTGACCTCGTGCAACGGGAACTAAAAATACAAATGGAGGCTATAGACAGAAACCTCTCATCAACTCTAAGAACACCTCGCCAGGGACAGAGAAGGGGGGGAGGAAGAGAGATAGAGAAGTGGGAGGGACACAGAAGGCGAGCAAGGCCAAAGAAGGACAACATTGAAAAAGGAGGAGAAATAAGGACAAAATGTGCAACAAAAAAGATGAGGTGAGAGTAGAGAAAGGAGGGCGGCTGGGCAGTGACACTGCATGGGAGGAAGGGGGGGGGGAGAGTCCAATAAAAGGAGGCTGAGGCTGCATCTGCTCTACCTATAGCCAGCAGATCTTAATCTATAGCAGAGCAATAAAGCCTGTACTAAATCTCTCCACTGCACCTCCATATCCTTATATTCATAGGGCCTGTGTAAAGGGAGCCTCTGATAGGGCGCTTGGGAAGCTGCATGTATAGGCATGTATGTTTATATGTATCAAATAATGATAAAAGGGGGAAAGATGTGTGCATGTGTGAGAGCAATAACATCTTTCCTGTGGATCTGTGATGAGCTGTGACCTATGATGGTGCCTGTAATGATATTTATATAGTAATAATTATTATTTAGAGTTGCTTCTCCTGAGCTATGTTGGATGAAATAGCAAAAGTAATTTGGAAGAAGAAAAAAAAAGCCTCAAGGTCATAACAATTCATTTCCTCTTCCAAAGAGCAACATTTTTCAAGGTCATGTAGAAATCGTGGATGGCAGAGTGATTGTGTAAAAATGTTTTGAGTAAGAGATTAGTGTGCAAAATGTTGTCTTTAAGGCTCAGGTGAAAGGGAGATGGAAGGAGTTAACGAGTGTGTACGAGTGAGTGTGTGTACGAGTGAGTGTGTAGAGTGAGTGTGTGTACGAGTGAGTGTGTGTGTGTGTGTGTGTGTGTGTGTGTGTGTGTGTGTGTGTGTGTGTGTGTGTGTGTGTGTGTGTGTGTGTGTGTGTGTGTGTGTTTCTCCCCGAGCCTCTGCGGCAAGCAGCTCGTCGTAGTGGGAGGAGCGCTGGTCGTCATCCTGCCTGTATCTGATGCATGTGGCCAGGCCTTTACTGACCAGAGCCTCGGCTATGTTACTGTAGGAAGAGGGGTGGGGGGGGAGAGAGAGAGATTACTTTAATAAAAACCAACAAGCAAAACGGCTCGGCTTCACACTGAATCCTAAGTAAGCCAGCTCAACGGGGGGAAGAAAAACCATGACGAATCCCAACGGTGGCTTAGCAAATGAACAAAGGTCACTTAAATGTTGACATTGCACACTTGACTAACCGTTTCTTCGCCGCGTTATGGATGTACTGAAGAAGAAAGGATGAAGGGCAGAAAGAGGAGAGTATTGTTGTACTTAGTGCAGCACTTAGTGGCTAGCCCGTGGACATCGATGTTCTGGTTGATGTGCGGACAAAAGAAATGAAGTAAACTCTTAAAAAGTGAGTTTGTGTCATTGAGTGCATCTTTCTGTCTCCACTTTGCAGGCATGATGATGTTATAGACTTTATTGTCTCTAATCAAATGTTTTCTCTGACCCTTTTCCTATATCAACACTTCACACTCAATTGGATTTGTTGTTTAAAAGAGAGATCGGAAATAAATGAGAAAAGGACATTTTGAATCATTGGGATACAGGGAGGACTTCCTGTTTGGGGTATTCCAGCATATAATACAGTTATTATTCAATCATTTAAAACAAAGCTAACAAAATAATAGTAAATATATAAATATTATGGAGGTTAAAAGAAAATTCAATGTGCACTTACAGAAACAGTTATTAAAAACAGAGATAGATTTGGTTTAGCTTTTGCAGAATATTTGAGGCATACTGTTTCTGTAATGTGGACACAAAAAACTATAAAAAAAAGAATCCCAAATTGGGATCAATAAAGTATATCAGATGTTCGAGACTTATTCTAATGAAATTGTGTGAGTCCTTCAATAATTAATAATTCATTATTTTAAAAACTCAGTAATTTTGGCATATTGTAAATCGAGTTGTGATTGCAAGAATAATCACAAATGTGGTGAAATGATTTAAGGGTGATATGGCTCACCCCTACTTCCTGTCTTCTTCTGGTTGGTTAACCTTTATGACTTCACACTGCTTAATGAATCTCAAGCAGAGCCCGTTTCTTCTCATCGATGCGCTGCCAAGAACTAACTCTCTTACCACAAGCAGAGAAATTATATATTTAATACACTATATGATGTAAAAGGTTGAAAGCATTTGCCCCCCTGACCTCAGCCTTCATGGGGGGGGGGCATGCCAACTGTTCACTGTGGAGCGGAGTGGCCGTGCAGCTGGCTAATGCTGGGGAGGAACTGACTGGTCACGAGGTCGGGTCCTGACCTTTGTGTATGCATGCAGATACATGACTGTTGATGACCAACAGGGATCCATTTGTATCATGTGCATATAACTCTGCTTTGTGCCATAGAGCCAGAAAGACAGACGAACGCAGAAGATAAGTGTGGCCTTTAACTACCGTTTGGGGCGAGAACGGACTTCTGATGGTTTATTTCAAGTCACGCGGCATTAAAGCTCCTCCATCCGGTTTTGTTTCAATTGAAACCTCTGAGTAATTTGAATAACAGAAGATCAGTGGTACTGTGGAAAGTCCGTGTTTCTGACAGATAAACCAGATTCCCTCAAAGGGTTGTTTGTAGATAGAAAATAATTGCTTGCACTGAGGTGACACTTCCTGTGAAAATGGAAACGCAAAGAAGCCTTTTCAGCTTACTTTGTGATTCATGCTGAGATTACAAGTTCTGAGCCTTTACAATTTTGTCTGTTTTATGTTGTTTTACATCTGAAGAATTAGGTTTTACAAAAAGGGACACAGCTGTTGTAATTAAAATAAATGTACTAGTGAAGCCCCCTACGCTGACAATTAGATGCTGTATGATATCCGTGTAAGTGCAGCTTATAGGTAACATAACCTTAATTCAAGTTTTAAAAGCACAATATGTAGGATTTGTTGGTAGCAGTCTCATAATGCTATTTCCTCTAGCATGGGTGCTTAAGATTGGGGACCTGGAGGGGTACGTTTTGTTATTATCTTTACATTGTTTTAAGGGAAATCCTATATGTTGTGCTTTTAAGATTCAAAAGGATTCTAAGGCTTTATTATCAAATAGCCACAGTGGAGGTGATTGCCACGAAAATGTCCGAGGCTCCTCTAACAGTGCAACACACAATATACTAAAGAAAATAAACAAGGAAGTTCAATTGTACAAAAAAATAGTGCATGCGTGTACCGTTAATAGAAAATATAAAGATTTACATGAAGAGTGAGCTCTTCTAAATCATTACCATAAGATGTCCATCTGTGTAAAATGTCTTTACACTATACCTTGTACATTGATTTTGATTTAATATGCCATTTCTTGCACAATCAATGTTAATAATGTCCTACTTTTATATTCTGTTGGCTGTAACTGGCCCTTCATTTGGTCAATATGTTTATATTTACTTTGAAGTTCTGTTTTATTTTTCTATTTTGAGATGTTTCTATTTATGTCTTTTTTTTTGTACTTTTCACATTGTGTGCAATGCCTTGTTACCTGCTGCTGTGACGAGAAAATGTCACAAATTCGGATCAGTAAAGTATATTTTATCTTTTTTTTTTTTTAAATACAATTAGCAAATAGAGAAATATCCTGAATAGACTACACTTAATGAAAGATGATTATTCAGTGTGGTACTTACATGCCGCCAATAGTGACTGTAGCACAGGTGCGTTCTGAGAATGCGGGGGTGCTTTCTCCTGGGCCGGTAGCTGCTCTGATGTAATCAACTGTCACATTGACCTAAAGGAGCGGAGCAAGAGAAGAGAAGTCAAAAAACATGCAACAAGTACTGAGAAAGAGTAGCAACAGTAACGGTAAAATGTGTTCTGAAATTGAAGAGAGTGTGTGTGTGTGTGTGTGTGTGTGTGTGTGTGTGTGTGTGTGTGTGTGTGTGTGTGTGTGTGTGTGTGTCCTAGTTCTCAAGGTCATCCCCAGTCAGTGTGAATCACATCATGGAGCACTGTAGATGTCCCCAGGGGAGCGCTATTAACACACTGTGGGTGTTTGGGACAATACACACAAACACACACAGAGGGAACATTGATGGAACCCAAATGACCCTACACTGTGCAGCTCCCTGGGGATGGGCTCCAATCCACCCACCCTGAAGATGCATTTGTGTCACTCAGCTGTGTGTGTGTGTGTGTGTGTGTGTGTGTGTGTGTGTGTGTGTGTGTGTGTGTGTGTGTGTGTGTGTGTGTGTGTGTGTGTGTGTGTGTGTGTGTGTGTGTGTGTGTGTGTGTGTGTGTGTGTGTGTGTGTGTGTGTGTGTGTGTGCAGGGATGTGACGGGGAAAGCCTGCTCTGTGGGCCAGATGCAGACAGACGACGCTAACGGCAGGGATGCAGCTGTATATCTACAGACTATTGGAGGTTTAAGATATACGCGTCAAGCAAGTGTGATGGGAAGAAAAACAAATGTAAAAAAGTAGGGATCTGGCAGTGGATCAAAGCGTAGACACAAGTCAAATAGAGACAATGCAGACAGGCCTATTACAGGGACATGAAAGAGCAGGACACGCAGCGACGCCGGCTTGTCATTAGATGGACGGGATGGGAACATGGTGACGGGAGCAAGGGGAGAGAAGAGCTCCTGTCAACGCAGAATAGATGTGCCGTAGTGTGGCGTTCAGCTGGAAGTGGCGTCTGCTTTTCAAGAGCAGACAGAAAAGAAAAAAAGAAACCAGGATATGGATGATGGAGGACTGCGCCCATACATACACAAGAGTATCGGAAACTTCTATAGCCCAAAAATGAAAAGGTGTAAGATTGAGAACGTTTTTTGATGTTCTCACGGAGGAAAGGATATATCTAGCTAAATCATACTTAAAGTAGTCATTTAGCAGTAGCATATGCAACCCAACACATTTTATTCAACGTTTATGAGACAGCATTATAATCCTAATGGTATTAGCTTACAAAATAAATATCCCCTCGCAGTGTAATGTAAATTAATAGCCCTCAAATGCTGTCGTACAATCAGTAACAGAATTGGTTTGTGATCTCGTCAGCCGTAGAATATTATGCAATATCCTCGTTGCCAAAGTCATTAATTTTGTAACCATGCAAATAACCCATCCTCATTGTCTTGAAGGAAATTATTTTATCCTTACTCCCACATCAAAGCTGCTCATTTCCTCGTAACCCTATAGTGACATAGTTTCATGTCTGTTCAGCTTTATTGAAAAGTGAAGCCGTTCAAATGAAGAGAGAAAAAACCCATTCGGGCTCTTCTTGGTTACATTTCAGTTTAATGGCTGAGCATTGCCAGGCGTGGGTAATTGAAAAGTGGTACAAACAAAGCAATGAAAAACAGGAAGAATGCAAGTTGGCTTCGAGAGGACAACATTAGATGAAATTAAATGTGAAAAAATGAAAAGGCCTTTGCAGAAAAAAAAAAAGCAGATTTCAGGATGAGATTGAAGCCCACAAGCTGAAAATAATACAGGAAGCTCTGAAACCAGTAGTTCCCCATTAAGTGGGGTGATGACAGATTATAAACTTTGACCAAGCGATGTTAGACTAGAGGCGTTCCAGACCCATTCTCCACCGATCCCCTGATAAGGCGAAGCTATCTATAAAGAACCCCCCCAGAGGAGCGTGAGGCAGNGGGGGGGGGGGGGCAGTGGTTGGATTAGAAAGTGGGGGGAGTGATAAGGACAGCAGGACAAGTGTGAGACAGAATGTTTTTTGTTACGCTGAGGCAACAACAGCACAGGGAGACATGTTTGTAAAATGCTTGAACGGGTAATAACAGTTTTATGTGGACGTTTTTTAAGTAAAATTAGAAATACTGCAGTGTAAAAACACTCTGTTACAATTCAAAGTCAAAAGTACGAGTACTTATTTTGCGTAATGTCCCATTTTAAAATCACATATGTTAAATGACTGGATACATTGTTTTGATGCATTATTTGGTTCATCACAGCTGCTAAACGTGGATGTTGGACTGCTGCTGGAAATATCTCAACCTATAGTTATATGTCAAAGTTTTTTCATATTTTGTTTAACCAATAAACTGAATCTTTAAAGTCATTATTATTATTATTATTATTATTAACTACTTTTTCCAAAAAAAATGAAGTTGCTGTTAGTGGCTTCCTAATGTTAGAGGAGTAGAAGTATGAGGTAACATAAAATAAAACTACTCAAGTGAAGTTCAAGTACCCCAAAACCATACTTAAGTAAAATACTTAGGTAAATATACCACACACATTACAGCATTGTCTACATGGTGAAATGATGTATCAAGGTGTATGCATGCAAAGGTTACAGCTAATAATAAACAGATGTTTTTACTAAAGCAATGCTTGCTAAAAATGAGTTTCAACAATTTGGTCCTAATTGCCAAGACCTTTCCAGAGACCTTGTGCTGAACTATGATATGATTTAGAAGTATGCCTGTCTGTGCTGTACCGTGAACATCAGTAATCAAAGCTCAGTATGATCAGCTAGAGTAGCTTTCAGGACAGAATACGGTGAAAGAGTAGGAGGTTTCTTCAAACTAAAATAAGCACCCTTCACCTGCTCCCTTTTGTCTTTCTCACCAACAGGCGGTTTATTTTTTGCAATGTTTTAAAGTGATCTGCCAATAAAAAAATTAAAAAGGAATATATTGGTGCCGAGCAATTTGTTATCAAAGAGCAGAATCTGTACCTTACCTTTGAAAATATTAGACATGCAGGTGTTGCCTAGGGGACATCAGCCAATCAGAGTGAGTTTGAATACAAAAATCTTAGGACATGAGGGGCTTTAGTTGCTGTTGTATTTTTAGCATGCTGCGACAATTCAATGAAGTTAGCTTTACAGGAAGGGAAAAAAAAAAGAGTGGGAGAGCACAAGGTAAGGATAAAACGAGGGAAGGAGAGAGGAGAGGGAGCCCCATCTGGATTTAAACTATTGGACCTGGCGATGCTTAGGTATACTTTGCATCTGCTTGCACCTGAAGCTTTCCCCCGAATGAAGTCTCAAATACACACCAGATCAAATGCCTTATTGCACACACCGCATTCCCACCAATAAGAGGGGGAACTCTGGCGCTGACAGTACTACACAAGCAGCTGCATAACAGGGGCCACTTTGAGCACGCAGGATTATCCGAATGTGCTCAACCCTGATAAGTGGCTTAATGCAACATTTGCAGTGGACTTTTTTTCTGCTGAGGATGAGACCCGGGCGCACAAGAAGCGCTACTTATAAAGTTAGCCAAATCGAGCTTTTTGGGATTATGTCACCATGCAAACGCTGCCGTTTCAATAGGGGTGGGATATATATATGAGAGAGAGAGAGGGAAACAGACGGACGTAGAGTGACAGTGAGAAAAAGGGAAAAAGAGAAACGCCTCAGTGCAGATGTAGTCTCCTTAACAGGGTAGTTCGGAAGAAGCCTTCACTAATATAAAATGATTTATTCAATGATGGCTACACATGTCCTCTCAATTTGACTTTGTCTAAGAATCAAATGAAAGATTCAAAGGCTTTATTGACATGTGACCAGTAGCTACAGTGTAGATATGGCAATGAACATCTTAAGTCCGAGGCTCCTGCAACTATGCAATATAATATACATAGAGACCGAAAACAATCAAACTGATTTTAAAAAAAAAACAACAGAAAAGTGCAAGATAAGTTAGTGAAAAGCTATGGTAGCTTTTAGCTTGCAAGAAAAGTATACATTGAATTCAAAAGAGCTCTACATGATGTATGGTTGTAGGAGTATACCTGTAAAATCCTCTTTTTAAGACTAGACCACGTATTGCACCAATTCCTTTCTGCTATAGAGAGCTATCGAATACAGAAAGGCAGACTTTTGAAAATGGATATTAGATATGCTTTCTAAAAGATCAAAAGCACCATACTCTCCTTATAGAGATAAAGGTTTAATAGAAAAAGAAAGGCATGTAGCTTTATTCCCCTAAAGCGGTGCGGTGGTATTAGGGCTTTGAGCTTTTGCTCAGCACACTGAGACTCGTAGTTAATGCTTAGTCACGTCCTGGAAGCTTTAGTCAGGGGAAATCTGCTTGTTTCCAATGCATGCATTGTATTGCTCTGTTAGGCAGTCTCTGAGCTTTGAAATGGAATATATTGTGTAGGGGAATACCTGTAGGTCAAACAGTTACCTTAACCTTGGGACTGGATGGGACAGTAAGCTTTGGTCACCTTCAGTTTGAGCAAAGATGCACCTTTATGATCTGCAGTTACACCTGTGTATGAAAATCTTCAACAACAAAAAAAAAAAATCATGCACGACCCAGACCCGACATACCCTTCTAAAACCACCGGGTCAGGCCCAATTACCCCCATGTTAAGGTAAGATCTCTCGTTTTGTGTCGGAGAAGAAAAAGAAAGAAAGATAACAGAGGAGCTCTCAGGAGTTTCAGGGAGAGCAGTGGTCTTAGAGACTCCTTCTAATGCTTACTGCTCCAAATCTGTCTCTGCAGAGCTTAGTGTTCAGAGACAGGATGACAGTAAGTGGGTCGACTAAACTCCTCTCCTAGTGGTAGTGCAACAGGCATCTGTACACTTGTGCACCTACCTGCATCCAACTTGACAACACAAGTATGCCGAGGTTGCGTAGATTAGCATTGAAACGCGGAGGGGTTGAGTAGTGTTCTCGCGAAACAACATCCACCCATAGAGAGCCTGTGATTATTTCTTAAAATAGTTCTTGCTTGTTGGAAAAGCAGCTAAGGTTGCCACTACCTTCACGAATCTGCTGTTTTGAAGGGCTCTGATATAAAAAGAAATTGAATAAAAATCTGATTAACTGCTACAAAGGGCTTCATTTGAAGCTTTGGCCTTGTGTCTTAGCAACAATAAAAGTAACATTCCAGAGATGCTATACCGCTGGCAAAGAGCCTATAAGCACACCCTTGGGAGACCAAATTGTAATAGTTATCAAATGCACATATACAGTATACATACTGTAGCCTAATGACTGAGAAGGGACTTCAGAGAAATGCCAAGTAGAGTATGGATAAAGGCATAACAGAAGATTGTAATTTATGGGCCGTTTGTTTAGAGGTTTGTTTGTTTTCACACATTACAACACTGATTAGGTTCCATATGCACTCAAAGCACTCTGCATATGGACAGAGTGATCCCTGAGGACCACTACCTGCAACCCTGGCCTCACTCATCCCATCTCTCGACATGTCATGGAGTGCACTCCTACCTGCATCATCCAGGATGAATTTAAACGCAGACCGTAACCAGGGCCACTGACGCACTCTGGGAAAATACATGCATACTTTTACCATGCTTATGACGTTAACTCCTGTTGACACTTAGACAATCATGCATACTTCCCTCTCCGATAAACACCTGAAACAACAATTCGTCTGAGAAATAGAAATGGACATTTGAGCCAAGCTAGAGTCTAAACAAGCAATACTGTGAAATTAAACTAGGTATAAAAGCAGCAAAGATTGATCTGAGCGATGTCTAGATAGTTTGTCTGTGTATAGAGCAGTGTTATAAAAGATAAAACATCCATTACGCATGCTATTGGTGGTTGCATGAGTACACAGCTTATGGCCATGGTAACAGGAGTGGGTTTGTCTACACATGCATGTTTCTGGCTCTAAACGCCCATATATTCTGTTTAATAATACTCCATCTACATGCATGCACACCCACCACACACAAGCCGCTCTCTTTTAGTGCAGGGATACACTCCTAGAAACAAGCCCAAAATGGTACTTTACACTAATTATACGGCTTGATAAAAGGCTGGGTGTTCCTGAGCTAAACATGTTTTATCATCATGCTAATGGAACATTTTGGAGAGCATTTCTACACCTTTAAAAAGCCATATTCGATATCCCTATCACACGCACACACACTCATTATCCCTCCAACACAAACACCACAAATAAACAGCCCAATCATTATTCCCGCTTCACTTGTCAAAAGCCGGCTCACGGCTGAATTTTCTGTCATTAAAAAAGCATTAATGAGGATGATTAAAATGAGTGTGATGAGAGGCTGGGACAGGGACATGAATCTCACTCCTGTGCTCAATGCCAAAAGGAACTCTCTTGGCTTTTGGCTCTGAGTGGGTGCATGTTTTGTGTTTATCACGCTGCAAATGTTTTTTTTGCTTTTCTTTTATACTTTGTACCATTGCTAGAGTGTGTAAATGGGAAGATTTGTTCCATGATCTAATGTCTTTGGAGCCCTAACATGTGTTGTATATTCTCAGCTCAACAGAAACAATCGATTTGTGGAGATTTAAGGTGCAAACCTGAGATATAATACTTGCTGCAAAACAGTATTGAATGTATGAGATAAATAAGTAAGTATATGAGAAAGTTTCCCATCAATCTGCTTACTAACCATTTCCATGTTTATGCAAGAAAGATTCCAATCGTTTCCGGAATTGTCCCCATTATAATAGGTTTCCTCTGAGTCTGACAAGTGTTGAGTTTGTTATTTGCAAAACATAATCTATCATTCAACTCAGCCAGTGGACAACAGCTGGAGGCATGCCGCCTGCTCTCCCTGTGCCATTACTGCCGCTGTACGTTCAATGACGACAATGTAGGAATTACTTTTTGATTTACTAAGGACGCAAGCGTAAACAAATAAACAGTTTGCACTGGTAAACTTTATTTTGAAATATTAAATGATATAATATATTCCTGCTAGAGTCAGACTTTACAACCACCATGGCCTCCTGATAGACCACCACACATATGGTGTATGAGTAAAAGGAAGCCTTGCAACTTTTGAAGATGTATTGTTATTTTTGATTTGACAGTATGTCCACTGTAGTGGACCTGTGAAAAGACAGCCACACTTAAAAGATACAATACATGACATATTGTGCTTATAGTGTGATATTAATACAAGAATACACACCACTTTATGATCATTATTTCACTGGCTGCTATTTCTTAGTGGGACTTATCAGCTACTGTAACAAAATAAAATAACTGTGTAATATATACTTTTACTTTCACTTCTGTTACCTGGCTGCTATCACACTACATTCTACACTCATTATTTTGTAAATACTGTAACTGTTCTTATTGTTGTCCACATGGAAGGTACTTTGTAAATTATCATTTCTATCTCTAATATTTGATGCATGCCTCTTAATTCATATGTTGCCTCTTCACTTTCGCGGCAACCATGTAAATGTCCCCTCTGTTGGACCAATAGAGGTCTTCTGATTAAGGGGAAGTTGGCGACTGACAGAGTTGGTAATAAATCAGTACCTTAGTACCTAAACCATTTAAGCAATACGTCTCATTTAGATTCTTAAGCTCTCTCAGACAAACAATCTAAACACACAGTTCACTTATTGGAATTTTACACAAAAAAGGAAGATGTTCAGGCGGTGGTCTTTGTCCCGAGTGCTCTCTAGTTCAGTGCTGGGTTCTGTTAGGTCAGATGTGTGTAAATCATAGCGGCCCTCTAGGTGTACATACTCACTAGATCAATAGACACAAGAGTGGGAAATCAACACTGCTTGTTTAAAGGGTGAACCCGGGCCAATGCCGAGGCCCAGGGTACCTACCCAGGGTACTTGGTATTCAAACAGAGAGGGAGAGAAATAGATATCTAGCTAAGGGCATCAGAAACGTGTGGGTGAGGCTACTGGTGCGGGGGGGAAAGGGTGTCGGAGCGCATGTAGAGCCACTGGGAGAATACCTCTTTTGGTTTATTCAATGTAAGCTAATTAGAGGCAAATCAAGTTGCAAACACACGAGGTGCCAACAAGTGTTCGGGAGTTTTCAATTTCAAGTCAGTGGTTCTTACCTTTTTACCAATGATCTTCTTCCTCAGGAACTCCCGGGCCTCGAACATGTAGGGGATGTCGTAGAGCGGACGGAAACGTTTGTCTTTGTCCTTGTTCTTCTCCTGAGGGGGGAGGATAGAGGACAAATAGGGGAGTGGAAGTAGAAAAAGAGAGAGAAAATAAAGATTATTCATAAAGATGCGTGGCTTAACATTTTGGCTGCAGTTTCAGAAGTGTTGGAAGCATGCATAAAAAACACAAATACAACCCTCGCCTCACACATACAGACGTAAACACACAGATCCACACACAGCCCTATGACAGCGAGGATGTGGACATTTCCCTCAACCACTCTTGCTGTCAATACTGACTGGCCGCAGAGCAGACAAATAAAATGAATCAAAGTACACTGTTACCAAGGACACAGATTCAAACATCCGAGCCAAAGACACTTTGTGTTAAAGTGATGCACAAAGGCGAGCTAACACCATGTGCACACACACACACCGTGCATACACAGATGTAGCCACGCGCACACTGGCACAGCTGCAGACAAAAACTTCCCTCAATACGCTCACCCACTCTCTGACAGGAGCGGGCCACAAATAGATCCCATTTGCATTTTCAAAAAGGAGGCTGAGGTTTTGCGTTGCTCCCAGTTTAAAGACACACACGCAAACACACACGCGGTGACAGGTGCCGTTTTTGTAGGGGCGGGATACAATATAATAATACAGCAAACGACAATGACGCAGTGGGGAAATAAACGACAGGCGCCAACAGGACGAACGAGGCTATGAATGACAATACCAGTGTGCTCGCCAGCCCTGCCCCTCCCACACTCCTCCATTACCGCCATCATTATCTGCCACACAAACACGAGTAACACTCTTCCAAGAGAACACACACGGTGGGATTAATTCCTCTTCTCTTCAATAGTTTCCATTCATTTTTAATGCCTCTCCAGTTGTTCAGAGCCGCCAGGTGTGGCACACAGCTGGGCTGATGGATGTGGGGGGAACACATGGGGAGCGCAGTGTGTGAGAGCATTTGTTTGTATGTTCGAGCATTAAGGTGTTTAAGATAAATCTGGTGGCAACAAGCTCTGTCGGTGTCAAACGTAAATTCCCAATTGTCCCATGACGATTTTTCCTTCTAAATGAGCGTTAATATTTTGAGTAAGTCTTAACATGCATGCTGGATTTGGCCATGGTAAAGTAGCTCTGCAAGCTGCCAAACTCACCAGCCAGTTCCTTTAACCTTGGCAGGAATGTAATAACCTTTGCGTTTAATAGCTTTCCATCTTTCTTTTCTTTCTCCTTCCCTGCCATCATTCTGCACTTTCACGAGCGGAGTCAGCACAGCACGGAGCCTCGGAGGTGAGTTAATCTCACACATGGCCAGCGGAAATCCCCCACCGCTCAGCCAAGAGCCGATGTCCTCCATTTTGTGTCAGTCGGGGCTTATTGTCAGGGTCTTTCATCCCTACAAAGTCAGTTGCGGTGGGATGATGGGGCCTTTTTAGGAGCACTGGCGGCCAGGATTCCTGCATGTTGTGCCTGAGCTGCGGACTTAACCGTCCACTGCTGGGGATGAGGATAACTTTCACCAACCTGGCACTGCCCGGATGAAACCCTTCCTTTGGACCATATAATCTTAATGGCATTCATTAGTACAGTTCCCAGACACACGGGATGATGGTGCGTTTGCATCCTGAGGGGCTTTTACAAACAAAGTCATAGAATAATCATGGTAGTACTCCATTTTAAAGGCCATTACTTGTCAGAACAACGGGATAACCTGAACGGATGGAGAGTAAAGAATGAGCCAAAGAGGAGAGGGAAAAATCATTTTAACTAATAAGCTGTTTCACGCTGGAAAGGCAGCCATGTCACTGAGGGGGAAGAGTGTAAATGTCAATACTCTATGCCAATTAGGCACAAGGAGCGGAGAAGCAGACAAGCAGGACAATAGGTATTTCTCCATCATTGAATAGGTCTTGGGGAAATGGAGCGAGTGACAACAAGGTGAAAGAGTCAGACAACAAGAAAAGGAGACCACGAGAGGAAATATTACAACTAAACATAGGCAGACATGGGAATCAATGATGCCAATTGATTGCCCGATATTTCACAATGGGCCTTGTGTGCTTTTTGTTGAAGCTCCAATAGGGTCACTTTCCCTACAGTTATGAATGAATGCACTGCACAACAAAAAGTACACAAAGAGGTTCTAAATTGACAGGTATATGAGTCAATTTCAACCTCACTCAAGACTGATATAACCAGACATTACCATTATTAAATAACTCAGACAAAGTGTGTGCACACTGTCCTTAAAACTATTTTTTTGCAGTTGCAGGAAGGTTACAGAGAGAGGAGAGAGTTGCTGCCATGTCTCAACCGTGACCCAATAACAACAGTTTGCTCTCTCTACCCTCGGGGGGAGTTCTGTTCTATTTGGGGTAAATTCCCCTTCGTTCCAAATTACCAGCTAAAGCTCAGGAATCATCTTTGACTATTGCATAGGCATGACGCTAGCTGGATTGTACAGTGTCGCAGGGCTGCAGGGGCCGGGGCTGTGAATGTGTGGATGCTGCTGCTGCTGCTGGAAGCCTTTGCAGCTCCTGGAACTTTAAGGGTAAAATCATGACTCAGGAGCATGTCATGCCTCCTGATGTGCAGCGGTAGAGTTGGGAGAGTGTACAGTATTGGAACTTGGATTTACATCTGCATTTAACTGTGTGTTCTTTTGTCTGTAACCTACGTATATTTTTGAGACACTGCAGTGTGTGTGTGTGTGTGTGTGTGTGTGTGTGTGTGTGTGTGTGTGTGTGTGTGTGTGTGTGTGTGTGTGTGTGTGTGTGTGTGTGTGTGTGTGTGTGTGTGTGTGTGTCAGACAGAGTGGACATTATGTTTTGATTAAGCAGTGCACTAGAAGCCTCAGACAAACAGTTTTACATTTACTACTGTACGCCTAACAACATAACTCAATCGTGCATGCATAAACATTGAATGGATGCAGAGGGCTGAGGCTGAGAGAGGGAGAGAAAGTCAGAAAGAGAGACAGAAGGCATACACTACCAGGAGCAAGAGCATGAAGGAAGAGCTGGTTATGGTACTACAATACAAAATCTAATTTATCTAATCGAATAACCTTACATTCACAGCATTACAAATAAGTCATTACTGAAACGACTGGAACTGATCCCACAGTAGACTATAGAGGGAACCTGGGATTTCATAATGAAATTACCTGTAGCACCATAATGACAAACAGACACTCAATTCATCATTAGCTGCTTCCAGGCTGGTGCAGGTACATTTACTGGGACAGGCCATATACTGATTGTGCACTCATGAATAATAATGGCTTGGAAATGAAAAGGGGGGTTAGGCAGTGAGTAAAGCTGCGATTCAATATGTTGCCTTCCTAATTTTGGACCCAGACAGACGGTCAGACGGGGCCTGCAGACAGACAGTGATGCCGTATTGGAGTATCTGCAATGCTGTCTGCTAAAAAACCTCTGAATAGATGTAACTATTGATATCACAGATGGAATTTGCTCAGCTTACACTGCATAACAGACTAACCAGTTCAAATTAATTTCATATGGTGTTTTTACCTTTGTGCTTGTGATAAAGCCTCTCAAATGCAACCTTAATATGATCTTTTATCCCTTATATAGCTTCCTCCCACAAGCAAGTCCTTGTTTTTCCAGCAGTGTCAGCCCTGCAGTTAGGCAAGAATGATCCACCCAGTAGTGAGGAGAGATACTGGGTACCAATCTGCCTCGCCACAGCCAATCAGGCACGAGTGAATCACAAAGGGAGAGACCCTCCTCTCGTGTTGTTCTCCTCCCACACTTGAGGTCAAAGCATGCTATGCCAGGATAGGGGCACGCTGAGAGCACACACGGTCAGACGTGGGATTAGAAGGATGGGGACATAAGTGTGGAGGGAAGGAGGGGGAAAAAAACAAAGCGAGGGGATGAATCGAGAAGCCACAAGTCACAATTTCAGAGTAGCGAGCAGATGGGACCGTCTGTTTAAAGACTGGCTTTTGTCAAACTGTACCCCATCATTTATCACATTTTGATCAAGTATTCCATTTCAAAGAGCTTATTACTACGGTGACATTTGCATGCTGATTCTGTTCTGAAGTGTTAATGGGATTCGACACAAAAATGATCTTGAGATTGAACCAAAATTCCATTATTCTCCAAAGCCTTGGTAAAAGTAAATGTATTTCCACATGTTGTTTTGTTGCCTAGTTATCTTCCTACCGGTCCGACTTGCACTTAGTTCCCAGATGTTATTGTTCTTTTTGTTGGGCATGGAGTCAATTATTTATTTCACAGCATTCGGCTTTTTTGCTTTACTCCTAGCCTCCTGTGCTACAGTAACAGCATTACAACAAGTTTTTTATTTCCATATTCTACCGCCTTTGTTTAAGACCTTGATGTCTCGAATGCAATTGCAGATTTGGAATTGAATTCATTGTCATGTAAAGACACAAGTAACCAAAACATACTACTGCATAGCAACTGCTCAAAAATGCAGCTGTGCAACCATATATATTCATGTTGACAATATGTAGTCATTTGTTTTGTGACATGCCTTCCAGACACATCTACACACTCTGAAGTACTTCATAGTTATGAAGATGTGAGAATTGTCAAATTCTGCCTACATACTTTGTCAGACTTTTCCAACCTGTGCAGTATTTACAAAAATGCTAATAAGTGTGCAGTGTTCCAGGATAAAAATAAGTCTAATAAATGTGAAAGTAAAAAATAAGACAGACAGAAGAAAAGCTGAGGGGGAAAGACGCAGGGAGATATACAGGTGGGTTAAGGTAGCTAGTAGCAGTAGACAAGAGGGGACACACACACACACACACACACACACACACACACACACACACACACACACACACACACACACACACACACACACACAAACACACACACACACACACACACACACACACACACACACACACACACACACACACACACACACACACACACACACACACACACACACACACACACACCAGGAGTAGGCAGGGCAGTAGCTTGGGGATGAGCCAGTCATGTTGTTGCCTTATATAAGGACAGTGAGTTGACCTCTCCATGTGCTCCATCAGCACTGTCCTTAACCCTACTTAAACCACACAAGCACACAGATGCATTACGATGCAAGAAACACACACACAAACACTCGAGACAAGGCTAGAGCAACTCACACAAATGGATCCAAACACGTTTATCGTGAGTGTGTGGGTGTTACAGTGAGTCACTGAGTGGCATTGACATCTCTACTCGTGTTTACGCTGGGTTTCTCGTGCTGCCCATGAGAGCAAAACAAATAAAAGGGGTTGAAGAAAAAGAGGGAACAGGATGAGTAGAAGAAAAAGCTGACTCCAACTCCCAAGCTCAAAATAACTCACATCTGAAGAGGTGCCACAGCAGTAACACTGGGGAACAAAATGAGAAGAGAGGAAGTTCTACGTTTTACTGTAGGCACACGCCATTGGTCCGCCAATCTGCCAGTCTGACTACAATTAGTATGGTCACGAGAGAGGGGGTGGGGTGTGTTTGGTGTTAGGGGACTAAAGGAAGCAGAGGAGATGGCGGAAGGAGAGAGGATGGCAGGAACGGTCACAGTTTTTCCACATAGCCTCACTTCCCCCCAAACAGTACACACTCAGACACACACACACACGTGCAGACAAATGGCCTTGCTTGCAGAATGCAGGGTCACCCAGTGCAGACGCATGCAGCGAGACAGTGATAATAATAACAACTGGCACAAGAGAATCCCTAAAGACCTCTAGAGAATGCAACACACACACAGTTGTCACAATACCACATTTCTGAGTTTTTGTTCTCTCTGGAGAATGCCTTGTTTCATACACGGGCTACAGAGCTAGCCTGCGCACATCTGGAGTGTCTCTGTATACGCATGCATCACATGTGTGTGAAACCCATGTTTGTGCACATGCTGATGCCAATTTCCAAGATGCTTCCTGACATTGGCTAACGCAGCTTAACCAAGCATTTCCCTATGTGTGTGTGCATGTGTGAGCTGTGCTGCAAACCGTGACGCTGTCTTTGTGTCTGTCTGCTGCATTGTAAGCAAGAAGCAAGTGCGCTCGTGACAGTGTTAGCCAACATGATGTCAGAGTGTGTAGAGCGTGTGGCTGAGAGATACCTGCTGTGACCTCTGAGGTAGGAAACATCCCGCAGCTTACAACCTCTCAAAAATCAGTTTGTGCCTCTCCCATGTGTTTCTCTTTGTTGGAGACAGCATAACCCCACAGCTGTTAGCCATGGTTGGCAAGTGTTTCTTCTTTACAAATACTTTGGAGGTGCTAAACGATACATTTCATTGCCTTTAAAAATAGTTCAACCGACAGTAACGACAGTAAGTATTAAGAGTTGCAAAGATTAGAAAGGCTTCCAATAATATAATGTGAACTACTATATCTTCATATGTAATGGAGCGTAGACAGGGCATGAAATGAGGTTTCCCTGCTCGCCTAAGGTAACAGCTCACTTGCTTAATTTAGTGATCGGACACAAGTCCAGCTGGCAAATGAAACTGGACATTAAATTCCATGCATGACCATAAAACAATGACTAAATTGACCCTTCGTCCGGACCAAGCAATCAGGGATTCATTTTTAAACGTGGGCTGTTTTTTAAGATGTTTTTGAAATGGGTTGTACAAGTAGCGATTAAGTTTAATGACTTTATTAGTGTGTAGTTGTGTGTGTAACATAAGCAGGTGTAAGGTAGAGTAAGAGTATGTGTGTGTGATGATGAGTATGACATTTGGAAGGACCTAGCAGTAAATATGAGTAAAGTTTAAGCTTTTTGTCTGTGGTTAAAGCAACAACTCCTCAAGACTAATAGCCTGTCGCCAGCTCCTGGCGTCCTATTGGGATCCCTATCAACAATGGCAGTTTGGAAAATCAATCCCAAATTCATCAAAATCAGTCTACCGGGAGCACAAATATTGCCAATTGCTGAACTTCAAACTGACATTTTAGATCCTAGAATTGTCCGAAATGGATTCTGCATCTTCAATTACCCCCAAAACCAACCCAAAATTGTCTAAATCCGCCAAGCCATGTTTTAATTATTGTCTACAAAAGGCTATAATGCTAATTAATGTTAACGCAATTTATGCAAATTGTGCAATTGTCCAACACATGCAAGTTAGCATCTGTCAGTTTCTATGTGCTGGGGACACGTACTATACATTTATATGGTAAAACTTTGGAGTACTGGGGTATTGGGGTCAACATTTCCAGGTTCACCGCGCTGGCAACCAGACTACAGAGCGAAATATGTGTTTGTGCAACCTGCTGATTCACATGGAGGGGTTTAGCCCTGAAGTTATATATATCAGAGACATTTCAGTGCTTCTCTGCTGGCTTCCTTTATTCTACCTTACACTACATGGGCTCATCAAAGCTGCAGTAAACCCATCACAACTCTGCATTGCTGCCATAGCGACAACACTCAAAGCTGGGCCAACAGCATTACAGACATCCAGGCAAGCAGGCAGCCTTTTACGGACGGGAATAACTAGCTAACAAACAGCACCAGCAGCTGCACTGTAAACAACTCTTATCAAAACATGAAATGCCGCAACATATTTCAGTAAAAAGAGTGAAAAAGAAAAAGAATGTCCTCTTGCAGTCTCAAAAAGGTCTCTCTTGCCTTAAAGAAAGCACTGGGTATGACTTGATTGTTTAACATGTCCTAATTAAATGAGAAAAGCACGAGTAGTTTTGATGACATGATTTCACTGCAGTATTAGATTTGCATTTCCCTTTTAGCTTGATACTATGTTAATAATGCACCAGTGAAAAAGCTAGATTAAAGTGTTACCAATAACAAAGTCAATGTGAACATGATCTTCCAAGTCCATGATGGATGTTACATTATGGTTACAGGGCTCATAATAACATATCCAGATGCCGGCACATTTAACTGTGCTAGCCAAGGGAACTGGCACCCAGACAGATTTTGATAAATATTCAGGTTATTTACATGAACATCCCACACACATCCAAACAAGAGCAATTAAATATGCATGAAGAGCAAGAAATAGCGATACAACACTGAGCCAATATAACACCAATTCCGATAGACACAAACATTCACATCTGGGCTCCCTCTCCCGGGCTCCCTGTAACATACACCAGTGTAATGAAGCACAAAACACATACTGCTGAAGCATCTGGTGCAGGGCGACAGACAGAAAGCAGACGGGCACTGAGAGACAGACAGATGGAATAATACGAGGGGAGAGAGTGGGAATACAGAAAAGTAGTATGAAAAACAAAAAAAGGGAATCTAAGAAAAGAGTAGGAAGGGGAAAGCTATGAAATACGAGGAACAGGAACAAGGGCAGGGAAACAAAGTGGAGGGAGATGTTTTTGCCCACAAGCTTGTTACAACCGCAGAGAGCTAAGGAGGATAAAACACACAGGAAGGGCAGCGGTGCAGGTCAACCATCTGACCACGGCTTGTACTGCACACCCAGAGGGGGGGGGACAGCAGGAGGACGTGACTGTGGAGGGAGGAGGGAGGCAGGAAGGAGGGAGGGAGAGATACAAAGCAGTCTCTTAATAATGCGAGGCCGTAACGACACCAGGGGAGAGAGGGAGGGAGAGGTTAGAGTATAAAAAACCTAGAAAACAGTAAAGAGGAAAAAGATAGCAAAGAGTGCACCATAAACTGAAGAGACATGCAGGAAGGGGAGTCAATAAAAACAAAAGCAATCAAAACAGAAGTGCTGTTGACATTCCGTATTTGGACTTTTACAGCTGTTTCCTACACCGAAGAACAACAACCTCTTTGAACGAGGAAATGCAAGACTTGCTCTTAAAAGGGTATTAGAGTAAACACTTGACTAGAGGAATGGTGTCAGACAGACGTGTTAAACAAACAGAGAAGAGGCTTTTATTCGAGCTCTTTGACAAAAAGAACAAGCACTACTGTTTTGAACTTTCTAATTAATGGGAGTGACATTTTAAGACATTTTGAGTCTGTTATTTAGAGAGTTATAGCATTTGAGAGGACTCAGACACCAAGGGTAATTGAGAAATGAAAATTGATTACTTCTCTTTTTCAAAGTTCCTACAGCTAAAGGCAAGGGAAATTTAAGACTTTCTAAATGCCACACCAAAGCAATTTAAGACCAATTTGATGAGCCCGCTATCACGATCAGCAAGACGTTAATGATAGAGGGCATTTAGTAAATCATTGTTTTATCAAAATAGACAAAATGATTGAGTTCCCAGAAGGAAATGTCACAAGAAGATCATTTGTATAAAGCTACTTTCACGTCCTAGAATTATGAAGACAGTTCAATGATTACTTAAGGCCTTTCAATACCAGTAAGGCCTAATTCTAACAATAATTAACAAGTTTTCTTCTTAGCAATCAGCGAGAAACATGTTTTTCAAAATTGAATACATGGTGTTTTTGGAAGAATGGGAACATAATCAGAGCTGGGGAGTAGACTTCTGTGTCTAAATGTTATTACATACAAGCAGTTTTACATAAGTGAGTGCAAAATGATGTGGATTAATATACATCTCCACTGTGTATGTAAGCATGTGAACGTTTTCACCGTCTTGAAGTGCTTCTGAGAAAAAGGATGGGAGTGTGGAGGGGAAAGGAAGAAGAAAAAAAAATCAATGTGCCTCGCTCTCTGCAGTGCTGCAACCACTGGGTGTGTGCAAGTGTCTCTGTCTCACTGTTTGCATGTGGCCCAACAGAGGGGCGCCACCAAGTGGTCAAAATGATTCCCACGGTCATTTAGGGGGAGACGAGACTAATGTGTGAGGGAAGAGAAGATGGCATGAGATGGAAAGAGATGAATAGATATTAAGAGACATGTAAACAGCTTGTGTTTAACTTTAAATGAAAATAAATCAACTCTGTCAAGACATCAGGGGCTTGAGTGGTCTCTGTGAGCTTCTGATGAAGTGGCTGACCCCACACTTTCACATGAACACATGCATTACACTAAAGTAGCCACTCACACACATAGAAACAGGCAGACTGACAGACAAGTGTTTTTGTACCTCTCCCTCAATTCTGGGGGGCCGAATGCTGGACAGGTGGATGGTCTTGAGTTCTCCAGAGTTGAGCTTCACCACCATGGCATCAGCGTTGAGCACCTGCATCACCTATAGGGACAGATAAAGAGAGCAATTTAGTTATATAAATACAGAAGGGACAAAAAGGCAGGGCACCTTAAGAATTCATGTAAGGGTCCAAAACACATGTTAATCCCTCAGGAGAAAACTAAAACAGATGCAGAGACTGGCATTGTATTTTTAGTGAGTGAGTGAGCAGACGGACTGAAAGAAAGATGGGAAGTGAAGGAGCAGGTAAAGGATAAATGGAGAGGAAGAGATCTATTCAAAAAGGCGGAAGCGGAGTGACAGTGCAGATCGTGCGCTGTCACGAGCGGGTGACACTGAAAGCGAGGTAAGAGAGAGTGATCCTTGAGTGACTGAGTGAGTAAGCGGGCTAAGTCATCCCAGAAGGCCAGCGAGGTCTGGAGGACAGCGCGAGGACGTTTGGCTATCCGGAGGATTGGCACCGGGAGGGGGGGAGGGGGGAGACGGAGTGCACGAGAAACAGCTTTAGAAACACAAACATCCTGTTGAAGATGGAGCGCTGGAGCGTCACACAGCCCTCTGCACAACAACTGGCGGGCAGCATTTGGTTCTGGAGACCTTTACTAGTGTAACTGCAAAGACACAGACTCCTTTAGGTTTGGCATTTAAATGCGATTTCTCAAGCAACCACAATTTATAGCAAGAAGGAGAAAAAGGATATTCAAAGCTACTCCTGAATTGTATTGTATTTGAATGTATGCATTCAGTTAGTGGGAATGCTGTTAACAGCATTCCCACTAACTGTTCTTCTACGGACAATATTTTATTATTATTCCGCCGGGTTATTTTGTCCCTCTTCTCCTCCCACATTGAACATCTCAGAAACTCCGTTCAAACATCAAAACGTTCAGCTCGGTCGGGAATCGATTGCTATTACTTTTCTCATTCATAACTTTCATAATTCCAGAGATACATCCCATAATACACTACATTTTTAACATTGAAGTCAATGGAGGAAATCGTCAGACTTCAACAAATCTTCATGCGACTTCAACTGCTAACTGTTCATTCATACTTTCACTCAGAAACCTCATTCCAACTTTTAAATGTTAAATATCTTTCTGACATAATTCCTGTAAAACAACTTTTAAATCTGATTCTTACTTTTAGAGATATTAAACATAGTTCAGACCTTGTTTTAGAGGTTTTCTTCACATTTTAACATTAACTAGAGTGTGTGATGTCACAGCTAGAGTGGAGGACAGCTTGAAATTCGCATTCATATATTTTTTCTAAAACTGCCATAATTCCCAAACCCTACATTCCTGAGACATAATTTATCATTACAAACGTAGGAAAACATCTCGTGGCTTGAAAAATGAAAAATAATTAAGCAAAAATAATTAAACAAAGTGCCTCTTGAGGGCATGAAGTGACAAAAACGTTCAACATTCCTCCATTAAAGCCCATTGTAATTTCAGGCTGATATTTCCTCACAGCAGCAGCCGCACACCTTTAGTTAAACTGCCAAAAAGGCCACATTATTAACCCGAAAGTACACAAAAATTACACTTCAGATACTCAACTTCCTTGACATGCTTCACGTTTTTAAATTTCACAGATATCTGTCATCTTTCTTCCACAAAACGTTCACATGTAAGAGGTTCATCTCTCATTCTGAACAATGAAACCTCGTTACTATAAACACCTGTGCAATGGAACACGATGATGTCATCACTCCAACTGACATGCTCAGAGCAGCAGACTTCAGATAGCAGTGTGCAAACAGTCGAGCCGTGAAGACATCTATGGGACAGTTTTGAGATTTCTTCAAATGCCGTTGCCATGGCAACACAATGCTCGCCTTGAAACACGGTTTTCTCATAACTTCAGTGAAAATTCTCCACACAGCCCAGAACTTCACAGGTTTAGTAACGATGCAGCCATCAACGCATCTAAGCGTAGTATGGGGTGTCATCAAATACCGTTGCCATGGCGACGGACCACTCGCCATGAAACACGATGTGGCTGTAAGTCCCATCGACACGGTCCAATCATCCCCCAATCTTCACTTGTATATCATCGGTCCATGCCTCAACAGCTCTACGCCAAATCTGAGATCTCACCATAAGCCGTTTCCATGGAAACGCATCCCTCGCCATAAAACATGATGTCGCTGTAACTCCTATGAAAATGTTCAAAAAGTGCTCAAACTTCACATGTGTACTAGCTATCCAGCCGTGAAGACAACTACGGGACAGTTTTGAGATTTCTTCAAATGCCGTTGCCATGGCAACACAATGCTCGCCATGAAACACGGTTTTCTCATAACTTCAGTGAAACTGCTCCAAACACCCCAAAACTTCACAGGTTTGGTAACGATGCAGCCATCAACGCATCTAAGGGTAGTATGGGGTGTCGACAAATGCCGTTGCCATGGCGACAGATCATTCGCCATCAAGTTAGTTCAGAAGTTTGCAGTTCAA
>NW_011344840.1:0-2622 GCF_000735185.1 Notothenia coriiceps
ACTGCTTCATTGTTTCTCTATTTACATTTTTTTGATGTCGTGATTTTACAGCTTTTCCCTGTTAATTTCACAGACTTTTTTTACAGTGTAGCAGTTACATAGTGTACAAATCTTAAAGAGGCCCTATTATGCTTTTTGGAGTTTTCTCTTTTCTGTAGTGTGTTGTATAGGTTTTTGTGCAAGTAAATGTTAAATGTTCTACAAAGACTTGAATCCCTGTGTCCCTTCCAGAGGGAGTTTTTCTCCAACACGCGCGCTTCTATTCGCTAGCACTCCAACACATTGTACGTGAAAGACTAAGGGACAGGACATTTCTGACACATCTCTAAGCTGTTGACCAATCACAACCGAGCTATTCCAGCTAACCAATAAGGGCAGACTGGGCTCTGGTTTCAGACAGAGGGTGAAAAGAAAGGCAGTATGAGAAAAATAAAGAGCTTTTTGAACATTAAAGCATGGAAACATGTCACAGAGACACTAAAATACATATAGGAACCTCGAAATGAGCAGAATAAAAAAAAGTCCTCTTTAAGATTCAAAAATGATTCAAACCTTTTAACCATGCCATTATCATTTCTTATCTTTTTTCTTGTAAGTACAATGTTTCTCAAAGAAAGTAAATTGAGTCGTATTTCAGACGAGAAATGAATTGCAGAGTACTTTAAGAGTCATATCTCTCTTCGAGCTTTTGTATCCTGACAACTGGATGAATATCTGCACAGAACTAAATGCAGAACTTAATTTACATCTTGGCACACAACAGCAGAGATCTGCTCCATGCACCTTAACATGCTGTTCGTCATAATGTAAGAAGAGATTTGTGTGTGTGAGTGTGCAAGTGATTGAGTGAAAGAGCAAAGAGAAGGACAGAGCAAGAGAGAAAAGAGTGTTGACACTAACAATAGGTAAAAAGAAGCAATGCACAAGGTTACACATGCACAGATTCGCACACTCACAATGAAAATATCCCACATAACAAGCGCACAATTTAACAAATCAGCACATAAACAAACCCTATACTATAATATGCATTTTTAGACAGATGAGCCCATCTAAATGAACACACACAGAGAGGCACCTGAAGGCATCACACTGGCTGTCACACAAACACATAACCTACACACACACAAAAGCTGAAGACAATAGTGCGTGACATGCTAACAAATATCTCTCCAAGGCGAAGGCGAGACAGTAATTATCAGCATCTTCAATCGGGCCTGTTAGCATTCAGCTGCTGCCGCTCTCTTATCGCTGTGAAACACTGTGATTCACCACATCAACAACAGCAGCGGCGGCAAGCATGTCCTACTAAAGGCCCAATCAGTGGCTCTCGCTCAAATCCTGCTACATCGCATTAGAGACGTGTTCCCATTCTAAATGACTGAGTCTAAGTGCCTGGCACAAGTTTGCAGGCGTAATTTTGACAAAGACGCAGCTGCTATGTTTTTTTAAATGACATTTATTGCTCTTAATACGGTTGCTTTTTCATTTTCTCTGTTTATGTTTCAATGTATCTCTTTTAGAGCTACTTGTAAACCAATTGGAGCTGTATTTGATGCTCACACTGCCATAGGAGATTCATTTGAGGAGGTTTCATAATCCACCTGCTGTTTCCTGATCAAGCTTTTACTGGATAGTTGTTGGGATTCAGTGTGGGAATTTCAGAGAAGCTG
Source organism: Notothenia coriiceps (assembly GCF_000735185.1). Lineage (NCBI taxonomy): Eukaryota > Metazoa > Chordata > Actinopteri > Perciformes > Nototheniidae > Notothenia > Notothenia coriiceps. The sequence continues at coordinate 1,674 of NW_011344840.1, forward strand.
TTGTGGGGTCAACTCTTGTATTTGGCTGTGTATTCCAATATATTGTCACACACCACGCGTGGCCTTAAGGTTAAAACTATGAAGCCTTAGGTATCCCTCTGTTTTGCACTGCTAGGGAAGCAGTGTCAATATCTCATCACATGCATTGTCATATCTAAAAGGGGACAAAATGACGTAGTGAAGAGGCCCAATTATGCTTGTTGTGGTTTTCCCTTTCCTGTAGTGTTATATAGGTTTTTCTGCATGTAAATGGTCTGCAAAGACTAAAATCCCTGTGTTCCCTCCAAGGGGAGTTTCTCTCCCACACTCTCCCTCCTTTGTTTACTTCCATATAATAATGACATTACTATGTGACATTCGGACTTCTATTGGCTAGCGCTCCAACGCATTTCCCTTAAAGAGCCTGTGACACGATTTTCCCCCATCATCCAAACCCATCAATTTGAGTAAATATTGTCCCCTTGAAAACCGTTACTGAACTGATTTTGGATATTTGTACTTTGATAACCATTAATCTGCCCTTCAATGTTGACCATTTCCTGGATCTTCTCGGGGATTCTTCTAGTCCCGCCAAATTATGGGTGACGTCAATGCGGGCACAGCGCTCCAGCTGCACCGTTCAGGATCCCAGCATCTGCATGTAAACGCACGATGGCGCACACAGCAGCAAGCTCAGACAGCGATGACAGTTTAATTTTGAACGTGTCTGACAGCTCATATGAGGCTGAAGGATCGGTTTATTTTGTATCTGTTAGAAGTTTAGGAATTAGGTGCGTCAATATGGGCGATCATACGGTCATGTAGCCAGTGGTGGACTGGGACTAAAAATCAGCCCGGGACTCTCGACCGGTTCACTTCGGTACCGCTAGTAAATTGTCAACGTGGGGAGTGGGGGATGTGCTAGTGACTTATCCGACCGGCCCACTTCGGTACCGGCCCATCGGGATTC
>NW_011344841.1:0-4797 GCF_000735185.1 Notothenia coriiceps
ACACACACACACACACACACACACACACACACACACACACACACACACACACACACACACACACACACACACACACACACCTCATATGGCTGCAGCCAAACGGAGACGATATGGGTCGTATCCGCTACAGTTCTCTATAAGATTTCAACTTTAACGGACATGTTGACCGGCGAAAAATAATTCAAACTCAAATTCTGCCGCGCGGTTCCCTCGTCCCTTGGAAGAGACGGAGAGGTGGGTGTTTTTCATCTGCTGGTGGACACACACACACAGTTGATTTCAATTTCTATTTGACTGTAATTTAATTGATGACAGAAAGGATGGAACTTAAAAAAAATGTTCTTCTTTAATGCCACATTTTTTTAAATATAATATATCCTTTTTGTATGTCGGATAACCTAATTGAGTGGCTGTTATTTCAGTATGCAGGGATATTAAATAATAGATCACAAATGAGCCACAGAGCGAGAGCAGTTTAAAAGACAAATGACTAATGTAAACTACAGGCTGACGACTACAGTGCTCACAGAGACTACCACCTTTATGAAGAGTGTCCAAATCATCTGTCGCAAAGCATTAAGATTAAGTAATATATGAAATGTTATAAAATCCAGCTTATATTCGGACTGGGTACTGGGAATGACTGATACAGAGCTGCTTTTCACAAAATGAAGGTGTTTAGACCAGGCTTCTGATAGCTCAACATCAATCTATGCAGATCAATTCACAAGCAACAGTGTTAATGAGATTTAAATCACTGCTTCCTGTCCTCTTACCTCCATCATAAAAATGTTTTCTGTGCCATTGTCTATCACAACTAAAGAGTGAAAAACTCAATTTTAAATAGAAATGTGCTTATACAAGAGGCCATGTCTTTCAATCATCAGCTACAGCAATATGTCAAAGGAGAGTCAATGCTTATAGTCAATACAATGTAATTATATATTGTTTTACTGTTCCAATACTAACTGAGAACACCACAACTCAGTGGTTTTACAAATTCCAAATTAGTGAAAGTATTACACAAACAACATACTGCATTTCAGTATTATTTATGTAAAAATGTACAATCCTTGAGGACTTCCAATGCTTGAATGGATAAAAGAAAACATCCAGAATCATTCAAATACAAATATTCTGTTCATTAATAAAGGGTAAAGGTACAAACCTGTGTTGATAATAACGTAAATACCTTACTCCATGCATTTCTGTAACGTGTGCTACTAACAAACTATGGATTACACATTTAAAAAAACTAACAACACAAAGTGCACGCCAATCAAGCCGAAGGGTGGCTCAACAAGTAGCCAAAAAAGTATCTTCAGAGATGAAAATATCCCATGAACGACATTCTATATTGGGCGGTTCACTGCTCACTACAATTCAAAATGCATGTTTTCATAATAATAGTAAAAAACGTAACCCTGGAGTTCAGCTCCATAGCAACAGCAGTGAGAGAACAGCATGACTAAGTGCGGTGAAGCCGTCTCACTCAGTGTTATGTGTTACACCAGCATCAGCCGGCAGACACCCAGAAGCCTGAATGCATCGTGACAAATGGCTGTTGATCACACATTTTTTGCAGATTTTAGCTTTGATTATGTAGAAGTGCATGTAATTATGGACTTTGGTATTTCTTGCAAAACAGAAATACCAAAACTGAGGTTAGATTGTAACCTCCGCAGTCATAACAAACTTTAAAAGTCAGCCTTTATTGACAACCTGTTTTTCAAAGTTTCAGAAAATGGAGGAAAATAAAACATATTCAACCGATGTTATTGGACAAAATCATAGAGAATAGAGCTGATTGGAGGGTGGAGGCTAATGTATTTAGACAAACACCATTTACCATTTTGTTGCGAGAGAGAGAGAGAGAGAAAGAGAGAGAGAGAGAGAGAGAGAGAGAGAGAGAGAAAAAAGAAAGAGCAACAAAACAGCGAGCACAGATAGAGAGAGAGTAAAGCAGAGAGCGGATTGAGGAAAAAGGGGAAGTGTCAGCTGTAATTAATGGATAAAAGGCTGATCTACAAGTGAGGAGGGAAATGTGGAGGAGAGGGAAGAGCAGGCTTTTGAAAGAAGCCTTTGACTGTTACAGAAGTAGTTGAACTAATTCCATCTTCAATAAAAGAGTGCAGCAACTCAGTAGGCACTGCATAAAACATGTAAAAACACAAAGCTCCAAGACTTACATTTCTAAAAGTGAAACTCTGCTGAGGAGGTCGGATTCATGATTGCATTGTGTTTAAGTGATGTAAAGCACATGCATGCTGTGACAATTATGCCTTACTCAGAGAGACTAGTGAGGATCAGAAATACAGTAATACCACTGTGTAAGTTGTGACCATTTATACAGTAGAACATTTATGGAATAAATAACCTTACAATTCTCAAGAGAATAAATATTGATTGACAACCATTTTGATTATCAAATTATTATTAATTTATCAAGCAAAATTGCACATTGCTGTTGGCAACTTTCCTGATGTTTTTTTGTTTCATATAATTGAGAAATTAATATCCCTTATGGACTTTAATTGGACTAAACATGCAGAAGAGGATTACAATAAATGTTTGCTGTTGATGTCTGCAGAACACCAATGGTTTCCCACGTTTTAAGTTTAACTCCAATGTTAACAATCAATACTGTTTTTTTAGTACTGCTCCTCCATGACCACTACTGCTCTTTCTTGGCTCTTCTTTCAACGTGTTGTCTTTTAACCGGTAGAAATCAACCACATGAGAAAGTGCCCAATCATTCCTTTGTGTTTTCAAAATCTGAGAAAAAATCGGTGAACTTACTGCGGGGAATAGTAAGTGTGTCAGGAATTTCAGAGAATGCAGCGTAGGTAAGCACCTTTAAAAAGTTATAGTGGGCTCTGAAACAACATGAAAGCACGGTGCACAAACAAAGCCTGGCAATAGGAGGTTTTTGGCCGACTATCAGCTACTGAGGGAACACAGAACAAAGTCCAATAAAAAGGTTACAGTAGTTTCTAATAAACGTATGCTGGCTGCAGGAAACTGAAATTAAAGGAGGAATGAGAAAAAACGAGATGGAGAGGAGTAGGAAATAGAAAGCTTGAGGTAGGGAAAGAGTGGGAGAGAGGAGGGAGAGAGAGAAAGCACGAGGGAGAAAGCTGCAGACTGAGACAGATATAGAGAGAGGCTTATAGGCCAGATGGGTTGTGGCCCATTTTCAGTGAAACTTGTCTGGCTCATCCTCATTTTTCATCCTTGTCACAGGAGCCAGGAAGAATTTTTCTATGTTGGACTCAGAGAGGTCAACCATTGGCGGGTCACTGTATGTAAACAGTATGTATGCATGTACAGTGTATAGCCAATATATAATCATCTCTGCATGTCTATGTATAGAAATTATTATACATACTGACTAGAAATGATACATGAATAATGCATATCATTATACATATGATATTTATGGTAAGACCTTCTCTAACGTAGGGCTGCTCGATTATGGCAAAAATCAAGATTATTTTGGTCGATGTTGATATCACGATTATTAAAAAACGATTATCCATTGACTTTTGAAAACATCAGTACAACAGTATGTTTTTAAGAGTTGATTACCCTGAACTTTAAGTATAATTCAACTGAAAAACCAATACAAATAAAATAAATAATACATTTATTTCTACATTTAAAGGTGGGGTAGGTAATTTTGGAGAAACCAGCTCGAGTGCGCTAGAATTTGAAAATACACAACCGGAAAAAATCTGCCACTTCCTTACAGAGCCCCTCCTCCAACACACACATGACCAATGAGGGCACGAGATAAGTTTGTGCACGAGATGGAAGGCTGACAGGCAGGTAGGCCATCCAGTTATTTTAGCCGGGCCGGCTCAGATGATTGGTCGTGCTTTTTACAGTACTACGGCTTCCAGAGATGAAATTTTGTTATGGATTATTTGTCAAAGCATTTAATGTATTCATTTCTATCGGGATGTTAAGAGAATTCCGTGGAATATAACACAAAGTGTTTCTGAAATAAATTACATACCCCACCTTTAAATAGATAATATCAAAATAATAAATACCAATAAAGAAGATCAACAAATATTTTGGAGCGCACTTCCACAACCTACTAAACATATACAAATATGATAACTAATGTCACTCACAACCTGTAATGTTTAATTATACTGCTCCACGCAGTACTCTCTCTTTGGTAACCCCTTATCCGGAAACCAGAAGTAGCTAGCTAAGAGGCTCCGGCTTGACGAGGTTAGTAAAAGTTGACTGTACGCTACAGCTGACCGGAGAATAGAGAGGCGAATATGAAGGTAGATATGGTGCAAAATGCGAGAGCTTGTAAAACCTGATGTGAGCACTTGCAGAAAAAAAATCTGAGCTTGTGAGCATACATTTAGACTTGTATAAAATATCCACGTATCTGTGAACCACATTTGAAGTCACAGAAGAAAAAAAAAAGTTTTGTAGAAAAAATGAACTTGGTGATGAAATGTTCACTTTAAGAAAAATATATATTTTTAAAATATATTTTCCATTACAACTGCAACTTGGTTATTACAACCTCTCAAATTACAACTTCAAGAATCTGCTCTGTGGCAGCATAAATCAACGAATCCGCGGCCTTGACTTTTGCTACACTTCTTGCGATAGATGTGTCGCAAAAGTAATTTTCACCTGTAGATGTGGGGGGAGGGGGCGGAGCTATCAGAACGACGAGGCTTGGGTCAGTCACACAGTCACAGTCAGCCAGGTCGTACCGGATGACTGCGGGGCTAACGGTTCGTGTCGCTACCAGTCCGCTGACAT
>NW_011344841.1:4955-7101 GCF_000735185.1 Notothenia coriiceps
GTCGAAGTAGTGTATGTGAAATCAACCTCACAATAAGATGTGTGTATATTACAATTATTAATGTCATATTTCAAGATGATTACTTAGATATTACAATATGGTTGGTTGAGCTGGAGTTCATTATTGAGCTTACTCGTTAACGTCAGTCATATCTGAAGAACAAACCCAAACCTTGTTGGTTTTATTAATTGTATTACCAAATTGATATCAAATAAACACAACACAACTTCCAAAGTTACAGTAAAATAAAAAGGACACGGACAATACACAATCCAACATGTTCAACAGAAGAGAATATGTTATATTGTTTGTACACATGGTATTTTACATATATATATATATATTTGTTTAAGGTTTCCAGGTGATGCAGACAGGCGGGACCAAAGAGTGAGAGACAGAACTGGACTCCTAACAGCAGTGAACTTCAGCACAGGTACAAATACTATTTTTTCATACTGTACAAAGAATCAAGAAAGATATTGGTTTAAATGAATGAAGTATTGACTTTAATACACTGATATACATTCCATTAAACAATACTAAATCACCTACACATCAGTGAAGTTGAGGGTTTTTTCCATGTAAAAAGTTACATTTAGATGTTAACAAGCAATATGATTGTGTCAGCTTTCTAATTTAATGTATTGAAGGCAAAGATATTTAACACATAGTGAAAACTGCTACTATTTCTCAATATTGTCTGTAAAAACGTGGTAAAAGTTATTCTTTCAGTGAGACAACAGAGCAAGCTTCTACAGTTGCACTACGTTTTGTAACGGTTAAATATTATTTTGATAATAAAATATATTTCAATGTTGATGAATTTCATACTGTTCATTCATAATCTGATTACAATTTAAAAATAATTATATCTACAGCCCCTAAACACACAAACACACCGCTTTCATAAATGACACACTTGTTCTGCAATAATATGTTTCCTGTCATTTTTGTTAGGAAAGGACATGCCTGAAAGACATCTCCTCTTTCTCTGAGGGTCAAGAAGAACATCCAAGAGGAAAATTAAAAGCTGATNGGCATAGTTAGGTCTGGAAACGACATAAGGGCATAACACCGGAGCTCTGCTGCGGGGAAACTTTGGCGCTGTTCTGAGTTTGTTCTAATCCGTCAAAATGACGGACTGCTTTCAGATTTTTCCGTCATTGTCAAAAGAATTCCGTCATAGACGGAATATATTCGGTTAACGCGACCTCTGAGTCAGGCTTATAAAGTGTGGCGAAAAACATAGTCAGCTGATGAGATGCATCTATTTCCACATCTACACTCCATCAGCTGATTATTTCTATTTACTTTATGAGCTTCACAACACTTGTGCCTTGTACCGCAGAGTTTGCAACGTCACAAATAAATGGGGCCAATCTTCAGTCAGATGTGAATGTGTAATCTATTTTCAGTAAGAATAATAGACAAAAGGAGTGCAAATACAAATACAATTTATTGAAATGTGAACCAAAAGTTAATCAAAAAGCACATATGGACAGAAGGTGTAAAGCCTATTAAATGTATAAGTAAACACATTTAGTCAAATAACGTGACAGACTAGGCCTGTGCCGGTGGTATCAGCTATGCCCAGCATGGGCTCCTCCATCAGGCCTGGTCCTCCTCGCAGAGGAAAGACCCTCAGTCCTCTCCGGGCCAAACAAACAGACAGGACGTCCATCACACGGAGGTTTCTCCCTGAAGTCTCTGCAGCTCTATGGACACCACGCTGTCTCAATCCGTCCACATTGAATATGAGGGGAAAAAATAATAAGCAAATAATAAATGCTTTAGACCAGTGGTCTCCAACCTTTTTAAGCCCAAGATCACCGACCTCGGCCTAGGTGAAAGGCGAGATCTACCTATTGCAGAATTGAGTGAAAAAGACGGCCCAGACAATACTTCCAATTTGAGGCCTTTTATATAGGCTAATTGCATCTGAATTACTGTTACAATGAAGGCTCCATAATCAGCTCACGGCATATAGGCAGGGGTAAAGTGCTATTGGGGAGTGGACCTCACCTCCTCTAGGGGGGTCTGGGGGGATGCTCCCTCATATGTTTTTAAATATTGAAGTTGAAAGCATCAATCTGGTGCACTTTGAGAGCAACATGAAGAGATCTATGGATACCTCTCTCAGCACCCA
>NW_011344842.1:0-6213 GCF_000735185.1 Notothenia coriiceps
TCAGTTGAAATCTATTTGCGTCCCTTTATGAAGCTGAAGGAGCCTAGGAGCGTCAAAACTGCAAGCCACGGGACCCTGACCAAACGTCGCTCCTGGACGATTATGGAGTGAGAGTGTGTTGGCGCAACATGATTGCAGCGTCCAGGCAGCTCCCGTTCGAGCATATGCCTTGAGTTGCACATAGCTCCAACACACACACACACACACACACACACACACACACACACACACACACACACACACACACACACACACACACACACACACACACACACACACACACACACACGTTCAGAGGTTGCTGTGTTTAATATTCATGAGAATATTTGTCATTGTTCAAATGATAATAAACATTTGCATAAAGCATATTTGTCCACTCATATGTTGATAAGAGTATTAAAAACTTAATATAACAGATATTCCTCTAAGGTACATTTAGAACAGATAAAAAATGTGCGATTAATCGCGATTAACTATGGACAATCATGCGATTAATCGCGATTAAATATTTTAATCGACTGACAGCCCTAGTTGGAACATTAAAGCTTATAATCATGTCACATTAGATGCACTAAATACAGATATGAACCTGAAAATCTGAATAATATGTCCTATTTAATATTGCATACATTTAAAATATACTGGATATACTGTAGGCAGCAAGATGAGCCTTAATTGACTTGTCTTTCGTAATGGCTGTTTTCTGTGTTTAACTCTGTTGGCTTCAATAGAATAACGGCCTTTTTACATTACATTGCAGTAATCACAGTAAGTTGCATGTTGTGTTTATGGTCTTTACAGACGAATGCAATGAAACAATACCTTTGCACTTGTAGCCCTGTTTGATGATTCCCCACAGCTGCAGGTCCAGAAATGTAGAGAATGGGAATTAGGAACACAAAGCACAAAACATAACATAAGAATAATAAAAGCATGGAGGCATGTTCCAAAAGCCTAGTCATGACATCTGTGAGAACTCAATAACCAGGCACTGCTGCTGAAAACTACACATGTACCAGGCCATTAGTAATATAATCCAACCAAGCAGAGAGATCCAGTCTGTGGCTGAACTGGACACGTGTCATGACCCATATGTGGTCTTAATGCAGGCCGGTCACTAATTACAATATTTGCAATATTTACAATAATTACAATATTTGCCTGTTTATTGCTAAGAGAAGAAAAGAAGGCATGAAAAATTACAGTGACAGAATGTTAGAGATACACACAAATCCAGCACAATGTTCACAGAAGGTGGGCTTCAGGTATGTCATCTCCTGGAAGTTGTGGATGAAACCTGGACCCATCTTACACTGGAGCAGTGGGTTGGCCCGGAGGAAATACGCTATCATCTCGTCCTTACTGATCAATCCGTCTCTGAGAGGAAGACAAGGAATAGAGAAAGAAAGACAAGACAGTGAGCAGGAAATTAGAGAAGATCTTTAGATACATTATTATTATCATATTATTTATCCAGGAGATTAAACTAAAATTACAGAGCAAAGAAGTGTTCCCACCTTTCCATCTAACATGAGAAAAAAAAATCTATATTAAAGCAATTCCAATACCAGTTTTTACACATTTGATTCTGAAGGAGCTCATCTTAAAGTCACTGTAAGCTACAGCTACTCTAAAGCCACTGAACTCATTGTTATGTGGTGAAGGTTATCACACCACAATAAGAAAGAGTGGTTGTGGCTGGGGAACAGCTTTCTTGATGCAGATCACTTCTGTTTTTTTAAAAACAAGTTTGAAACTAGAAATGTTCCATTATTTGGAAAGTAGCTACGCTACCCAGCATCCACTGGGAAATGAGGTTAAACTGTGTTGCATGCTTTGACTGCTGTTATGAACTCAGACAATCAGGATGTAGGACCCAATTGCACAACCCGGGAGACAGAGGTAAAGTATTGGTAAGATACTTAATTTTTTCCAAAAAAGCAAGATGAACAAAAAAAGGTCACTATCGAATCTCAGGTTGAGATGCCAAAAATTGAGAACAAAATGAAATCGCTCACGTAGTGAGAGCATAGAGCATAGACCTGACTATGGCAAGAGACAAGACGAACTGACACTGAACACTGGGAGACAGGGGAATTTAAACACAGGATAACAAGAAACAGGTGGGAACAATCCGGGGCGGGGCTGGTGCTGATGAGCACAGGAGACAAACAAGGGAAACAGGTGAACACAATCAGACAATTAGACACACCAAGGAAACTAACGACAGGGAGGAAAACACAGGGAGAAGGACCAGACAATACACAAGGAGGAAAACATGACAGGGAGAACAGAACAGCAAAACACCCATTACCAGAGACACCAAACTAAAACCGTGACATGACATAAGAATCGTGACAACTGCAATGGACTAAAACTACAGTTAAAAGTGTAGTTAATACTGAAGTGAATTATTTGAACATGTACACTCACTGATCTTTGTCCAGAACGCAGAAGGAGTCCAGGAAGGGGAAATTAGCAGCAATGCTCTCAAAGTCCTCTTGAGAGATATAGCCATCATGGTCATGGTCATAATTCCTGAACACAGACTTCCCAATGACGAGAAAAATAAATTAACACACACACACACACACACACACACACACACACACACACACACACACACACACACACACACACACACACACACACACACACACACACACACACACACACACACACACACACACACACACACACTTCTCTACATCTTTCCAATCAATGCATTCTGTAGGTATAATTTGAAGAGGTGTGTCGTCCACTTACATCCACCACCTTCCTGATGTGTTTGTTGACCACAGAGGGGTCCGGTTTGGTCGGGACCCCGGAGGCCCAGTCCAGAGGGACCAGGGGCTTGTTGGGAGTTGTTGGAGAGGTAGGCTGTGAGGAAGGACAAGGTACACGGACACAGGAATAAATTCAGCAAATAATCTGTTGCACACCTAGATTTCCAATTCTCCTAATAGAGTGGTAACATTGCCATGGCTCCCTCGACAAGAATACAAGTTTTTTTCATTTGGATTTGGATTATTGTAGTAAATACACTCTCTGGGATATAATCTCCACATATTAACACCAATTTATGAATGCAAATAGGAGAAGTAAAAAGCTAAGGTTTCTTTGTAAACAAACTACTCACGGTCACTTAAATTCACTTCACAAAACGGGAAACTCTCTTCAGCTTGTGTTAACCACAAACCTTATTCCAGGCTAACAACCAAAAACGCATTCGAAAAATTATTGAATTTGAGACAAAGGAGCATGAAATGGTAAAATGCTAATTCAAATACAGGTTTTAGTTCCTGCACCACTATATAGTTCCAAAGGGGTAACAAATGACAAATAATACAAATACACTACCAGTCAAAAGTTTGGACACACCTTCTGTGTGTTCATTAGAATTTTTTTATTTATTTAAATGTTGTCTATATTGTAAACTTATACTGAAGACATCAAAACTATAAAAGAACACATGGAATTATCTAGTAAACAAAAAAGTGTTAAAGAAATCCAGAATATGATTTATATTTAGATGGCTACTGCAGAATGTTGTGGTAGCCATGCTGGTAAAGTGTGCCTTGCATTTTGAATAAATCACCAAGAGTGTCACCAGACAAATTAAGAAGGCAAGTCATTCCACAAATGGACTCTTGACAAGGCACACGTGTTAATTGAAAACCATTCCAGGTGACGACCTCATGAAGCTGACTGAGAGAAGCCAAGAGTGTGCAAAGCCGTCATCAAGGCAAAAGGGGGTTACTTTGAAGAATCTAAAATATAAATCATATTCTGGATTTTTCCACACTTTTTTGTTAACTAGATAATTCCATATGTGTTCTTTCATAATTAATTAAAAATTAAATAAAAAACTTCGAATTTGAAGGTGTGTCCAAACTTTTGGCAGGTAGTGTATGAACAATTGTAAGTTGTCAAACAGTGCAAATCCTGAACATTTTAGCATACCTATAAAGTGTATCCAGCATGCACACAGTGTGGACAAAGCTGAACACAAAATACATTCGATCTGAAACTCACCAATGATTTGTGGTTACGTGGTTCCCTTAGTAATGACAACTCATAAATCTCATCTTCGGTGTAATAAAGGTCTAAAGAAAGCTGAAAACAAAAGGGTTTTGGATATCATTAGTTTAATCTATAAACAATTGAGTATAACACAGTAAGCTTTAGTTTAATGTATAGACTATTACATATTGATTAATCACACTGTTGGAAATATATAGCACTGATTTTTTTTTTCTTGGAATACACTGATGTGGTGCTTCTCCATTATTAGATCCAATACACAGAGCACTTCACAGTAGATTTGGATATGTTTTGTGATCTGGAGCGCAGTGACAGGTCCTGGGTGTCAGGTAGCAAAAGCCGATGTCAAACATATATTTTTCTGGTTTGTCCTGTGGTGTTAAACCCATCTATTTTTGGGGGCTTATATTAGTTTTATGCAAGTTACAAAAAAGACGAAATACATTTCCGTCCTAAACCCAGGCCAATGCTTTTATTTTTTGACCAACAAAACTATTCTGATAAATATCTTTTGCAACAAAAATGCTTGACAACAGTTTTTAAATCCTTCTTACTCTATTTACTCCTCTTCCTCTCAGAAGAAGCTGTGCTGAATATGATTGATGTTGAATTGAAACAGAAACAAAAGAGAAAGACAGAGATACATCTTTTTTTCTGTTGTAAATGTGATATTTGGCCAATTCCTTATATATGCACACACATTTTGCCAGCATTAAATGCTTCCCCTCAGGTTCTATGTGTGGAGGGGGGCCCTCACCGTCAGCAGGTAGATCAGGTCCATGTTGGGCTCCACTTGGGCCACCGCAGTCTGCAAGGACACCAACTCGTTGAAGGTCATGTAGAGCTGATGCATCTTCACCAGGTTCACCTCATTGCTGTCATGCCCCCAGTCAGGGAAGACCACATGCACTGCGATCAGGTCCTTCAGGTGCACCCCCAGGATGGGGGTCTTAAAGCCCTGGCACTCACTGAAGGCCTTCCGGTAGCAGGAGTAGTTGTTGTTGGAGGACACCAGCTCTGTCATTTCGCTCCACATCTGGTTTATTTAACGATCAAATGAAAAAATAAAGGGTTGTGGCAATTTATGGAACATGCATACTGGACCACAGCCACAGCTGATCAAATATCAGCTTTTTTAAGGATTACATATTTTATAGATCAATGAAGGTAAAAGGTCATGGGATTAGTCATGCAAATCCTTCTGCCACCTTGTGTCAACATTCTGTTAAAAACATTGTGTGGATTTTTGTGCTTACTGCAGCATATTTCTTTCAGAATAGTTTGAGGATTCACTAGTATACCTGCCTGGAGGCAGCCTCTATGTGTTTCGATGTGGCTGACTATCTACCTGTGAAGACTGCTGCTTCATAGATAACACGGATGAAATCTTTCATCCAAGTTCATAATTTAGGCTACATAATTGTTTTAACTAATTACATGATCAACGCAACTTGAACGACCACATCACACCGATGAGAGGACTTGCTTGATCTTTTGATTGCGTTATGTTCCCTCGCATGCTGAGATTCTCAGAAGCTTTGCTCCTGGTCCTTCCATGGTTCAGATTAAATCACAAGGCAGACAGAGCCTCTCCACTCTTTTTCATTTATCTAATTCCCCTCCTCGACTCCCCTCCTCGACTCCTATCCTCAAGACTTAGTCCCGCCCACAGGAGATGCGAGCGGAGGAGTCGAGGAGGGGAACCGAGGAGAGAGGAGGGGAAGCAGCAGGCGGTTAGAGAAATGAGAACTCCTCTCCTCTGAGCGGTCATTTTAAAGAGACGTCCATTAATGATGACAGGAGGCACAGCAGCCCTCTGTCTGATGGACAGATGTGTTCATGACGACTTATATATTTACTTTTAATTCATTCACAGTGCGGTATAATGAGACAATAACAGGCTACAGATGCGGGCGGACACACACACACACACACACACACATATATATATTTATATAATATACAATTTCAGATTCAAACAAGTATGAGAGCACTCTCATAATAACGTAACACTATCAGACTTATCGTCACCACAATGAGGAAATGAAATTACGGGCCAAACGTTTTATTTACAAGTATTAAAAGTAAGCATAGGACACCAATCCAACTGAGACCTGTCTGTCCGCATCTGCACACACACACACACACACACACACACACACACACACA